>NC_040036.1:63440045-63527975 GCF_003713205.1 Coffea eugenioides
TCACTGAGAACTTGACAAGGAATTATGTGAACTTTTTATCCCAAAAAAAAAAAAAAGGAATTACGTGAACAATATGGCAGTTACATTGAGGATAACATCTATACTATATACAAAGGGAGAGCAAAGGGTTTAATGTAAACATTTTATCATCACTTTATGTACTTTCATTTTTGCTCTTATAAAAATTTAATTTTAATTACCCAAATGCATGTTATCAAAATTACTACTTATAAGCATTTCTTAATTTACTATTTAAACATATTCATTTCAATGTAACCAACCAATGCAGTAACTACCAACATGACGACAATCATATAGTCAAAATAATTTAGAAGATTAAGATTTTCTTTAATAATAAAAATTTGCACGTAAAATTCATTCACCATAAATATCATGCATTTCGTTATTGTACATACATCGAGTGTGCGTTTATCACTAGTATAAATAAACCAAGAAGATGAAGTATTTTTAGTGAATCGCAAATAGGGTAAGAAAAAAGATCGGGATTAAAAGCAAGAATGGAACAACAATGGAAGTTTTGTTTTAGGCGTTGGTAGCTTAATGTTGCTTTTCTGTTTACTAAAACACGAGATAATCATAAAAAGTGAGCTTGAATGAGTATTTTAACTTTAACCATTGATTAGTTGGTCGATTTAACCCTTTATCGGCCACTTCACTGTATAAAGAAGGTCATTAATGGTTCAGCATAGACAAGTCAATCGTGCGAACAGATAACTATTTATAGCATATGACCCGATTCAAATGTATTTATCTGGCAGAATTGTAGCTTGTGAAATCCTTGTACAAAATCAATGAACCTTGTCACAAGTACCATGATGACCAATCGCCAATCAATGTTCAATGTTTTAGCGGGCTGCACCCCTTCTTGTTGAACGGTGAAAATCAATTTCAAAGTGGTATTGTGAGGTGGCAAGCAGATGTTCGGGAAATGGTACTTGGAAAGTATCAATTATCTTCCAATTATCTATAGGCAAACTAAAGTACCATATCTAACACAAAAGAAAAGTCAAAAATAGGCGAAAGAAGAAATCAACTATTTTGAGCTCTAGTAATTAAAAAAGATGATATAGTATTGCCTATCCTACTACGAATTTCAATCAATCAAAAGAAAGGTAAAGGAGTTTTTGTTTAAATGGGATAGTTGATAAAGCAAATGCATGTATGGCATAGTGGGTTTTCCGACAAAAGCACTTAGTAAAAGCTTAACAAGTATGTAAATATTACAAAACCAAATTACTTTGCACTTGGTATTTTTTTTTCACGATCTGTCTAATAGATAGGGCACCCGTTAAACTATATTTCAAGTGGTATATTTTTGAAAATATAAAATTAATTAGGAAAAATAAATGAATAAAAGGGAGGGTCAGCAAGATTAAATAGGATAAGTATATAAATGTCAAAAATAATAATAATAATTGTTAGTATGTGTATGTTAGGTGTGTTAACGAGCGTTCTAAAGGCACCCATTAAAAAAATCTTTTTTTTTTAAATACTCCATTTGAAGTTCATCCAAATACCTACAATTTCCTCAAATTAGGCTATGCTTGAATGTTAATTTCCGCAAGGTTGACTTTTCGGTAAAATAGACATTTACATATGGAATTTGTCACAATTTTGACTTTCTTTTTAACGTTAGTTGGGGTACAATAGTTTTTTCGTGACGAAAAGGTGAAGCCAATGTGCATATGCATATTGGTACTGATTCAGGAAATCTAAAGACAAGAATAGATATGTTTAAGGTGATTTTTTGGTAAATTACTAGTTTATTACTTAGAGTCACTTGTAAAGTTTGATGTAGTAGACACAGGTATTCAAAAAAATCCTTAAAATTGTCTAGATAGATGTTCCTTTTTAATTGTACATGTCAACATTCTATATAAAGTGGTTTTCATTTCTGAAAACCTAATTAGGAAGATAATAGATGCGAGTACCGTTTTCTTAAGACAAGTTAGTATATAGTGTATGAGTTTCCCACACATAATTTGTTGAAAAAAAAAAAAAGAAAGTCAAAACAAAACCTATACAGAGCCAAAAAAGTAAAATTAAACTCAATCCACTATGATACGTGTACTGCTCATAACTGTTACTTTCCCCCCTTGCCAACTGTTCTTGCCTAAAACCTAATGTAACAACATAATTTAAAAAAGTCAATTTTGTGGTCCATTTTCTCAAAGCTGCAAAGGCCTGCCTGCATTCTACACACATCTTCTTTTCCACATAAGGCCAAGGAATTTTTCTTTAGAGATAAACGTTGAAGAATTTTGATCACTCCAATGTTTCAGTTTCCCAGAATATGCTGGTGATTGGAACCATAAGCAAAAGGGCATCACTTGCTCTTTACGTCATTGCAGCTTTATTCCTAAGTTCCCAATAAGACAAATTGAATTTGTTGCGTCTGGTCCTATTCTCTTCTGCTGCATGCGGCTTAGGTTTACCCTACCATGATGTTCTCACACGCCTATACAAACAAGAAATAAACATCGAGCCCCAAACAAAAAGGTGCAGACGCCGATTTCATCACTTTGATTAGTCTTATGCTTTTGTGGGGTTGCCCACAATTTGACGTTCAACAAAACACATACCAAACTTGCTAGCTAGTTTTACCAACCAAACAAAAAAAAGGTATGGGTCAATTCTACTTTAGTACTTATGCAAAGAAGCAAAATTTTAATTATTTATACTCCTTTGGAAAATATACTATGAATTTTGACGCATTTATATATGCACTTATAAAGCTATCCTTTGTGCATACTGAGTGTATGTAAGGATATTGCAAAAAATTACCATTTTATCCCAGAAATCGATAAGTTTGCCTGCCATCGTAGTAGGGGACGAAATTATCAAATGCAAATTAATGGTTGTAGTTCTTGATGCATCATTTTTCTGAGATTTTCTTTTGACAAAGAATTACACAAGTCTATTGAAGTTGAACTATGGAACCCAATAATTCTATGCTTTGCAATTTTTGTTAATAGTTTGGCAAGATAAACATGAGCAAGGTAGTAGGTGACGACGTGATTTCTTCACGTTTTCAAAGAAAGTTAGGCTATAGAAGTGATGAGATGAACTGAGAAGACAACTCATACAATTCACAAATTGGGGTAAATTGCATCATACCCAAAAGAAAAGACAAAGATGAACAAGCTTAAACACAAGAGACAATAACCTAAATGGAAGGTCTCTGGATCCACAGATTCAGTAAGTGCTAAAATGAAACAATATTAAACTGATGAGTAAGGATTCCAAAAGCACCATCCACGTTAAGGAACAGAATTCTGTCACTCAAAACCCTAACATCACCTCTGACCTGCTTCAAGATTCTTCACATGACATTAAAAACTTGAACATGAGCAAACAACTATAGACATAATTAACTAGGACCACATTATTCAATACCCCTACCTTAAAAAACAAAAAGCGATAATTTTTTGTATAGTCTAAGGGGTAAGTAATTTTTTATACTGTCAGATATAGATGCATGTCTCGTGTTTAGGAATAGAACTTCAAATATTACATAAAGAGAAGACATACCTTTATAAAGCTTTTGAAGGAGTTCATGAAATTCCCCCAAGGAACTATTCAATTAGGGTATATGGGAATAAAGCGTGCTCATTTTGTTCACCAAAAACCCAAAAAGATAAAAAAAAAAGAAAGAGCTAAAGAGGGTTCCTCATGCTCCCATCAGTAGGTGAAACTACCGCATGATCTGATCTAGCCTTGAAGGTGAAGGAAAGATCAGATCATGCTGGCAGCTTCAACTACGAGTGGTGCACGAAAAGATTGCAGCATCCTCTTCCATCTTCAAGAGGGTCGAATTTTTCCGGCTTGGTTGGAGACTTGAGAGGCTAGAGGAGGCTGATCATGGGAGAGTATTTATAGGCCAGAGACTTGGGAGGAATTCTATGCCCACTTTGATGCTTTTTGCACTGCCAGTCTTGCTGCTTTTGTCCTTATGTGAAATGCGTCCTACTAGTATTTTAGGCAATTTTACTAAAAAATTGTCTGCAATTTATTGTTCAAGGAAACAAGAGTGTCTCTATTAATGACAAAGTTTATGCAAAAATATTTTGGTTTTATTGGCTAACAAATTCATTTCCAATATATATATATATATATATATATATATATACATATATATCTTACATATATATAAAGACTTAAGATTTCTTCTCCCCCACGTGGCGGTATCAGGGATGACATCTTTTGTTGTGACACTTGAGCGCATAACTTTCCTGCCTGAAAAGTATGCTAAGCAATAGTTCTGATAATTTGTTTCTAAATGTAAATCATTTTTCAACGAAAGAATAGGAATATTGAGCCAAGTACTTAGTCAGAACAATGGAATTTTATTTATTTACACATCTTTCCCACCAAAAATTGCAATACAGAAAACTATGTAAATTCATCATTTGTTTTTGTTCTATGCTGCATTTTGCACTTCCTTGTAAATTTCTGTTCTCAAATGATAGGTGAAATCTGTCTTACAACTTACAAGTATAGCAATTCTTTCCTTCCTTGTGCTGTTACTTAATTTCTGAGTCAAGATGATTTGCGGAGATGCAGATTAGCCAATGAAAATGAAAGCAAGCATAATCATTACAGTTCAATGAGTGAGCATGTGGATATTTTTTCTATGACAGTCAATCAAATCAAGAGAAAAACTCAAAAATGTCAATTTTGCACACCCGCTGAAGATTCAACATCATGTGCAAGATAAATATTGAAAACAAACAATATTTTTAGCGAAACTTTTTTTCTCCTAAGAAGTTTTTTTTTTTGTTTCCTAAGGTTTAATGTGTTTGTATGAATAAGGATTTTTTGCCCTTTTCCTTCCCTGTTTGAAATTTTAGGATTAATCGATGAAGCTGTTCAATCCTAAAATGTATAACTTATATATGCTGTGTCTTGCTTCAATTTAATTTCCTATGTTATAAGGCACACATTCAGCTGCTAATCTAACGGTCAAAATAGTAATTTCTCTTGCCTGTTAATACTTCAATAGATTAATATGTATACTGTTGAATTAAGCGTATAAGCAAATTGCCTCCCCAAGTCCATTTTTCTTTCCAATTCCGTTTCTTCCATCTTCCATTCTTTTTTTTTTTTGGGTAGGTAGCCTAAAGAATAGTTGATTTAAGTATAATTATCTCAAGAATGTCATAAAGAAATGGAATGATAACCCAATGAGAGAACTTTAGTCACGGCAATGATGGTTGTTGATGTGGACGCACATTATTTGAAGATTTTATGCGTGATTTCCTTGTAAGAAGATGAAACTTAATGTTGATGTGGGCTACCATGAGAAAGCGATCAATTTACTGTGCGAATTTTCTTAGTATATAACTTTTTTTTTCTAAAACATGCAAATTCTGAAATTCCTTTGGAGTTTTATTCAATGACTTTTAAACATTTATGTTAGCAAAGATCTTACTTTTAGCATTCTTCTCCTCATTTCTTCCAACTTCTCTCTATTTCTTTTCATCTTCTCAAAAAAGCCTTCCTTCTCGGGAGGGAAACCACCATGGTCTCCCTTTCATGGATCTTATTTTATTGTGTTTTTTAATAAAATCTCTCCTAAATTTTTTTAAATAAATGTCCTTTCTTTCTCCTAGATGTTTCTAGTGAGAATTTTCTATTTCTCCTAAAGATTTCTAATGAGAATTTTTTATTTTTATCCTTATTTTATTGTTTGATCAAATTTACTTCAGATTTGGTCGTCAGACCTGAAATTTTTTGAAATTTTAGGTCTGTCTCAACAGTTATCATCATCATTATTGGAGTTTAAAACCATTGCTCAACAGATCTAGCAAGTAGAACATGCACATAAGGAAACTGCAGTGATTTATATAATTATTAGAAAGCAATTTAAAAATTTCTTATACTTTTTAGATTTGTTCGAAATCATTCATGTTTATTGTATACGTTATTAAATTGCAGATATGTTATTTCAAGTACATGTTTAACCTGTCATTGGGCCAAATTGTAAATCAAATCATGTTAGACGATTTGCAACAATCCATTAATAACATTTGCTTTTTATATATAAAAAAATTACTTTTAACGTTCAATTGATCTTATGAAGCATTTGGTGCTTGTTTCTTAATGTGAATTAGCTAAGATTTTGAGCTAAACTTGTTATGCATGATATTTGGCAACTTAAACCTAATTTGTAACAGCCCGTCCCTTAAGAGTACTATTACCAGTTCAATTTGACTCAGTCAATATCAATGGAAAAATGATAAATAATAAGAAAAAATTTTAGGCCTCATGCATGATCTAGCTATAACTAGTGAAAGAGTAGAGTTTTTCGCACCATTAGAGCCCATAATTATTTGCTCCATGTTTTTTTTTTTGGTTGAAATTATACAATTTTGAAATATTGAAGTCCAACTGCAATCCTACCTGTAGTTAAAGATGACAATGGGTACCAACCGGGGTTGGGCCAAGTGGTAAGTAACTTGGTTCCGCTTAAGCAGGTCTCGGGTTCGAAACTTTGCGTACGCAGCCACCCTTATTGGGAGACTCACCCACCACAGTCAGGTGTGTGACCGGGGTCGACCAACGGATTAGTCAGGGTAAAGCCCTGGATACCGTAGCAGGCAACAAAAAAAAAAAAAAGATGACAATGGGTAGGATAAACCTCGATATCCACATGTGTCCAATCTGATGGTTAATTCGATTAGATAACCGATGGATAATCCGCTAGAACTTGATAAGAAAACCTTAAAAACCTACATACATACATACATATATACATACACTCACAATTATGGAATATTAAAGTCAAATTGTAGTTTGCATGTAGCCAAGGTTGAGATCTGACATTCTTAAATTCAAATCTCTATTCTCCTCCTTCTTCCTTAAATCCCATCCTTCTCCTGTTGTGAAATTTTTTTTAAATGCAGTTCTGCCTTTGTTTTCCTATGACCCTTTTCATTTGCTTTGTTTCTTTCTCATAATTAAACGCACATAAAAATATATTTGGGGAGTAGACAGAAGAGAGCTTTGTGACTGAATGAGCAGTGTAGTTGTCTGATATCACTTGTAAGCATCAAGCATTACTAAAAAAAAAAAGAATTTAAATTTGAAAAGGTAAAAACAAGTAGCAAGGGGACCATCCCTTTAGTTAGAGCAAGAAAAAGGCAGGTGGGAGTTGGAGTGAGGGAGACAGCTTCTATACTTATCAAAGTCACCTCTCTCTTCCTCACACGTAGTAGCATCGAATACATATTTTACATACATAAATGAAACCTTAGTTTGTTAAGTGATGCTATCAACCTCTTTTTTTTTTTAATAATTTATAGGGGCGGCCATTTGTAAAAACGATGCAACGTTTGCTTTCTTGATTGGTGAAGATTTGACATCAAATGGAAGTATCCAGTAAACAGCCACAAATAAGTTAACATTTGGAACACATTAGCCTGTAAAGTTCTCAATCTGACTCTAGCAGTATGCAACATATATATACTTTGGAAAAAGCATACATCTTTTAATAACCTTTGTTTTTTCCTTACCCACTCGTTTCCACCAAATGGGCTGTCAGAGGAATCCATTGGAGGCATATAAATATCACAAAAAAAAAAGGTAAAGAAAGTGAGGGGGATTGGGAAAATTTCTATTGGTTAATTAACTAAAAGCAGAGGGCCTATTAACAGAGACAGATATGCTCCAACTTTAGTGATCAGTAAGTACTATCATGTCATCCAGAATTGTTGCATGCTTCTTGAATCAAGATACACAGACAGATATTATTTAGGATTCCGTTGGTTGGACTTAGAGAGTAAACAATTTAAAGTAACAGTAAGTATTGAAACTTTCTTTTTTATTTTTTAGAGTAATAAAAGTAGAATAAGATTGTAAAAAGAAAAATAGTAAATCTTATATACACTGACAGTGCATACACTATCACGGTTGGATGCATGATATATGAGCAAAATTTGAATTTTAAATTTAAATTCACATGAGTTATTATGCATCCAATTATAATTGTGTATACACTGTCAGTATATAATAAATTAATTCAAACAAAAAGAAAACGTTAATTACACTCCCTAGTGTAAGCCATATCAATTGAGATCTCAACTTGGGATGGGTTTTAATTAATTGAGATCTCTAAAGAGAAATCACGGGCCGGCTATCTCTGTTGCAGGTCAAGAACTGTGGCTGCAGATCAAGACTGCTGGTGCTGGTGATTGGTGGTGCCTATGATTGACATGGAGCAGAAGAAGTGCTAATAAAAAAATGTACAAAAGCAATAATTGGGTTCAATTGGGTTATTGGGTGTTATCCACATGTACCCATTCGTTTGATGGGTTGAAATGGACAAACTCAATTAGACCTGGCTTAAAAATGTTAGCTCCGTATGGATTAGAGGTAGTGGTGTATGTGAAAAATAACTAGTGTAGAATGGTTCCTTTGGATTAGATATTTTTCAACATATTTTTGGAGTGTTTTTAAAATGGGATAATTTCAGAAACCTTCCTTGAGGTTTCTCATAATATCACTCAACTTTCTTGAAGTTTTTAAAATCTCACTTTTCTCTCTTATCAGTTTGACAAGACTAAATATTCCTATCAAATGTCACAAATTGACAAAATATTCCTAAATATTTTAAAGGAAAAATCGTTCAAAACGTCCCTCACATTTTGCAAAACGATTTTTTTCGTCATTTACTTTTAAAAGTATAATTTTACGTCCCTTATAAATTCACATTGATCAAGTTTGGTCCTAATTTAGGTTTTCGACTAGTTTTTTGCCGGAAATCCACCACGTGCAAGTCATTTTTTAGGGGCAAAATTGTCAAATCAAATTTCACATAATTCAATTTTTTCGTCCCTCACATTTTTCAAAATGAATTTTTTCATCTCTTATTGATCATGTGTACGAATAGTTTCCTTTTTTTTTTTTTAAACCCATGTATATATCTATTTGATTTCACCTGAACAATACAAATAACATGTAATATATCTGTATTTGCTTTCATCTTTAACTACAATTAGTTTATTCAGGTGAAATTAAATAGAAATATATTGCATGCTATTTATATTGTTCAGGTGAAATCAAATAGACATATACATGAGTTTTCAAAAATAAGAAAAGACTATCATACGTATGATCAATGAGGGATGAAAATTTTCATTTTGCAAAATGTCAGGGATGAAATAATTTATTTTGTGAAATGTGAGGGACGAAAAAATTCATTTTGTAAAATGTGAGGGACTATGGATCAGATTATATGAAATGTGTTTGACAATTTTACCCCTAAAAAATGATCATGTGTAAGGCACGTGGTGGATTCCGACAAAAAACTAGTCAAAAACCTAAATAGGGACTAAATTTGACTAATTTGAATTTGTAAGGGACGTAAAATTACACATTTAAAAGTAAGGGATGAAAAAAGTTATTTTACAAAATGTGAAAGATGTTTTGAACAATTTTTCCTATTTTAAACCAAAATATTTAGATTAAAAAATAAATTAATATATAATAATGATCCATATTTCTTAATATCGAGGCTATGGTAGGACAGCTAAAAAAGTGGTTAAATTAAATCTAGTCAATATCAACCACTTAGAAGGATTTTGGTGAATAATTGACACTTTGAAAAATTTTGAGGACAATTATAAGGAACTAAGGAAGTCAATAGATTTTTTAGGAAATATATTTTAATACATGATATAGTTTAAGTTGTATTGAAAACTAAAATAATCTCTTCATACGTGTGTATTTTTCAAGGTGTAAAATTTACTTTTGTTCCAATACAACAAAAATAAATAGTTCAAGTCAAGAAATTTACACATTATAAAAATTTAACCTTATTTTATTTTTTATTTTTGTTGTAAACTTCATAAGTAAGATAACACAAGGGTAGTATTGAAATAAAAGTTTTATCTTTTTTGTATTTCCTTCAAAGGGATTAAAATATTACAAGAAATGTCAATTCAAGAGAGATAAGTGAGATTTTTGAAAATCTCAAAAAAGTCAAGTGATATTATGAAAAACCTAGGTTTTTTGAAATTATCGCTTTTAAAACTTAAAATTTTCTTCGGATAGTATTAAAAATCTAAAAAAATTTCAACATCCACCACTACTCACCACTACCCCTCCCCTCCTCCACCACTACACTAGGCTCTCTCTCCTTTCCTCCCTTCTCATCCTCTCTTCTTTCTCCTCTTCCTCTCTCTCTTTCCTCCCTCCCCTCCCTTCTCCTTTTTTGGCCATTGCAACCAAAGAGAGGAAGGGACGAAAGAGGGGAAGCAAAAGAGGGAGAAGAAGAGGGAGGGAGAGAGAGAGAGAGAAAAACAGAGGAGGGTGGTGACTGGCAATGGTGGTGGGTGATAATGGTGTGTGGAAGAAGAAAGAAATTTAAAATTTACTTTTATTTTTATTTTTATTTTTTAATGTATTTAAGTGTGTGTTTTTTGAATTGTTTTTGGGATTTATTACTGTAACTTCCACAAATAAAAATAGTTTGTGGGAAATAGAGTCAATCCAAGCAGACTAGTAATTAGTTACTCAAACCCTAGTAGTAACGGGTGGATTTGGATGATTCAGAACATATGAGTCATAATTGCATATCTAGTTTTAGGAAATATGAAATAGGGGTGCATTCGAATTAAGTTGAATTCAAACTCGAGCTGAGGTAAAATAATTGAATTCGACCTCAAGTTAGAGCTCTTCGTTTTACCTTACTGTGTTTGAATTCAAATTCGAGTTAATTAAATCTAATTGAGTCTAATCAAACTCAATCGAGCATATTCGAGTCTTAATACAGCTCAACTAATAAAAATTAATATTTTACATATAATTTTAAATAAAGGATATAATTAGCATTTCACAATTATATATGTATACACACACACACATATCTTGATTAGGCTCATCAAATTTTCGAGTACAAGAATTCGAAATTCGAACTCGACTCGTGAGTTTAAACAAGTAGCTCGAACTCGAGCAAAAGCGAGCTCGATTCAAGCTATTGACCGACTAGTTTACAAATTCAAATCGTGCCACTTCATTCAATATCACCCGTAATGTGAAACAATAATATATGTAGTTTAAAAGTTTTGGCAAAAACTTGGATAGGCCTGACATACCGCTCTACTTGTAGACACTGACAGAGTGACCCAAATTTTGCCACATCATCATTGTGCATTAAATGATTAGAAATTAGAATTTGCTCTTTGATGGGAGCGGGGAAAATGCCCAAGATGGGAGCCGGGAAATGACCAAGGATGTACAAGCATTGAAGCAACATCCTCCAGTCTTCATACTTCATTTACTGTGACTCCGTCGCCATCATATCCCCGCCTACACTTCAACTTATTGCCTATTTGCCTTGCGGAAAAAAAATATTCTTCTCAATTCATACAAATTATTTTTACTACTATATCTTAAATCCATTCTTTTCTCTTGCCACCCAAAAATTGAAATAAAAAAAGAAGCCGTGATTTTTTCCTTGAACTTACAACTTAATTTCTCTGCCATAGTCACAAAACCTTAAAAGGAAAAATCATGACAGGAGTGGGGGGTTGGGACTAGTTCCAAAGAGGCAGTGATCCAATGCCCTTAAAACCAATCACGGTTGCTTGCCATTGTGGCTACTGGCTATCCACGCTGCTTTGCGAACATTGCAATACCTGGCCCTAGATCCTTTGTCGGAAGCATTTTTACTAAGGGGCGAGATCTGGATTGTTGATTGTAGGAGAAGGGGGAGTCCTTCCTCTACTTGGACTGATGCTGATGGAAGCTTGTTGCCTTAAAAAAGAGACGAAAATCTTTAGCATAAGAATTGTTTTGGAATGATGAAGGGAGAGTTCTTCCCGCTCTTGGACTGATGAAGTCGTTTTGTTTTAGAATTGTGTTTGAGTTGGGCGAAATGACGTGGCAAATTCTGAACAATTCTGTATACAGCTCAAGTTTTTGTCTAAAAGCAAAGAGACCATGTCAATGTTAAAATCACAAAAAGAGCAATTGAAAAAAAAAATCACCATCCCCAGATTTGTCCGTGACCCCCAATAGTCACATATTATAAAAAAAGGTTAGTTACATTTTTCTCCATTGAGATATGACCAAATTATGAGTCAAACCCTCAGGTTTGACAAAATTACAGAGACACTCTTGAAAACCATAAGCTTGCAACCATTACACCCCTCAGTGATTATTTTGCATGACTTTAAGGGTGCTTATTTACTTAGTTTTGGAATACTTTTAGGCTTTTATGGATGAAATTTGCTCTTTTAAACTACTTTTTTTGATAAACTCCATTTTATAATCAAAACTTTCATTTGAAAATTTATGTGCAAAACTTGTTGCATTGGTAGGTTTTGGTGATTATGGATCAATTCGGATGAAGGAGAAATCAAGTGAAACATTTGGAGCAATTCAAGGATGGATTGGAAAGGATTAAATTAACAAGAGCAATTTTCTGAGCAAGAAATGCGACCTAGTTATACTAGGGTGGTCACAGTGCATATCTTGTTTGAGCTAGAATAGAAAATGACTTAAAAAAAATACAGGGGACGAGTTATGCGAGGGGGTTACGCAGCATACCCAGCATAACTTAATGGTGGCTGTGCAAGTCAATCTTAGCCTTTTCTAGAGCTACAACAGCTCATTTCCAGCAAGAATTTTAGCTATAACTGTTCAAGAAATCCTAAAAGCTTGTGAAAGAAGTTTTATTTCGTCTCAAATGGAGACCCTTTGATCATTCTAACATCTATATATTTTAAGATCAAAAGGAGAGAAAGGAGATAGCTTACGGAGTAGAAATAATAGTAGTAGAGAAAAATTGAGGTGTTGTTAGTAGAAAGAAATTGCTTTTGGATTAGAACTTGAAGAACAAGTGAAAAAGTGAAGATCGAGGAGCTCGATTCATCTTTTGAATAAGATTCTTCTACTTTTTCTCTTTACTTCCTTGTTTTTGTTCATATTTTCTTATAAGAGTTTCATGAGCTTTGATATGTGTGATTTTATGTATAGTTAAACTTCTTATATCCTAGGGTAGAAATGAACTTGTAGATTCTTGATATATGATAACTTGAGTTGATTTTTGACTATCTTTTGAACTTTTTTTTTTAAGGCAAAGATACTTTATTTTCCAAAAGTCAGGACCGATTACATGAAGAAGACCAAAAGAAAAACCAGAGGCTAACGCGTAGGGCTATCACTCCCGTACACGCTGAACCCGAACATTCGAGAATTCCCTACTATCCAGTAGAACTGTTGCCCTTACTTTCCCTGGGAGGCTGGCAAAGGAGACTATCTTTTGAACTTGTTAGTTCATGTATTTACATGCCACATTGTAGTTGTTTGATCATCAACTATAATTCATCCAACCATGTGTTTGGTGTATTAACTTGCCTGACATGTATACTTCAAAATATATAAACTCTACATTACATCTTCATGTTAGTAGGAGATAGATTTAGTTGGAATAAAGGTTGTAATTTCATTGAGTTTCATGAACTTGTACTAGATTAATTTATCATGCAAATAGATAGAAGCTTGATATAAGTATATTTGTTTAGTTTCGAAAGCATTATACAAATGGATTAGGAATTTACTTCCTAACAAGTCACATGTCAATGACCTAATCAACTAAGTTATTCATTTACCTTGAGCTACAAGGGATTCACAAACCATAGAAATTCTTTCTACTAATTTAGACCTTACTATTTTACCACTTTAATTAGTTTAATTTGTAGTATTATTTATTATGGTATTTTTGTTGTTTAGATAATAAAGTGAGTTTAGAAAGGCATAGTAATTGACCAAATCCCTATGCGATCGCTTTAATTATCCCTATATTCGTTTGACTTATATACTTGCGAAAAATCAAGATAATTAGACTACATTGATTTAATAATTAGTGTGAGGACCCGAAATCTATTTGTTTAACTTTTCTCTTAAATTATTTGCATTGATTTAGGGCTTAGGGTTTAATGGTTGATTGATTTAATGGTTGAGGAATGATTGTGTACCTTATTGCTCCTTTAATTTGTTGCATGATGATTTTCAAAGGGGAGTTATTCCAATTCGACCAACTAGTGGGGTGTGTGGTATAAATTGTGAGGAAATGAGGGAGTTTTGTACAAAGAGAATTTTGTAAAAAGGAGTATTAGGAGATATTTGAGGAAAAGAAAGATATTTGGTAGAAATACTTGTGATTTTGCCATTTGTCAAAGATCCATCCAAGGTCTTGACCAAGACTATTCTTAGTCTTCATCTTGTAAAATTGAACCAAAAACACTTCACTTTCTTGCTAGCTTGGCCGAGAGAGAGAGGTGAGGAAGAGAGAAAAACTCCTTCAAGTTTCATCTTGATTCCTAGCAAGATTTTGTGGGAAAATCAACCTCAAACCCTAAATCCTTCCATAGAAGGTTGCAACAAGAAAGGAAGGAGCTTGGTGTGGTGTGATTTTGGAGAAGAAAGCTGTGATTTGTTACTCTCCTTAGGAATTGAAGGTATTCTTGGCAAGGAACTACTTTTTCCCTTTAATCTTGCATTTAAGTGGATATATTACTTGAATATGGAAATTTTATGAAAGATTTCATGGGTTGTGAAGTTGGTGGAACTTTTCTAGCTTTGATTCATATTTTCCAGCCATGAGATGATTATATCTAGCTTTGCTATAGACTTGAGAGAGATGATATGAAGATTTCTAGCTTTAATATGACTTTTTAGCTTCCAAATAAGGTTTTTCCAGCTTTAGTTCCAAATTTCCAGCTTTGGTTGAGAATTTCCAGCTTTGCTATGAAACTTTAGTCTTGCCATGAGGATTTTCCAGCTTGAACATGTATGTTTGGCTTCACTTGAAGGATTTCTAGCTCTTGGTGTTAAATTCCAGCTTAGGGTTTAAATTTCCATCTTAGATATATGTTAAATATATGCTAGATATATGCCTACTATAGCTAGTTTTGTGGCTAAAACAAGGACCCTTTTGTAGCTTATGAATTGTGGACTTGTTTGGGGCTGTTTTGCTATGAGATTGTAGCCGTGGAATTGGACGAAAATGTAAGGAAAAACAGGGGAAATGCTGTCCGTTTATTTTCTTGTAGTATAAGTGAGTGAAAGTGAGATTGGAAATGTGATTTTTTGATGCGTTGGACTTAGTTTGCTTAGAAATGCTTGAGTCCACTCTAGTGGTGGTATATGAGCTAAATTTTACTAAAACTTATACATTTTGCATGGTGAACGTGATGACCATTTTAAACATGATGTTTAGTTACATATGTCAAGTTTCGAACTTAAAATATTTTACTCGTTTTCTTCCCAAAAACAAAAAGGAGTTGCATAGGGTTACTAAGCCACGACATATATTTATATAAGTTCCATTTACATGATTTTCCGTTGATATTAACAAGCGAGGCTTTAGGTGTGAATTTAGGACATTTTTGTTTTTCCCTTGCATATGATTTTACTCAAAACACTTGTTACAATTTATTTCTTTATGGGTGTGCTAGTTTTGAGCAAAGACAAGAGGTTTAAATGAAAGGAAATGAATTTCTTCAAATCATTTTCTGGTCGGACAATTTCCAATTTTTTACTTTGAAAGTCTTAACCTAATTTCTTCAAATGTTTGATTATAATCGATGCCCGTGTGTCCAAATGACTTTTGAAACATTGATTTAGTATGTGCATGAGATTTTCTCCTCAATTTGCACAAGAAAATGTTATATTTTTTATAAGTTATATGGGCATAAAACTTATAAATTGATGCATCTTTTAAATGAAGTTTTGAAACCTCAATTTCTTCATGCATTTTGACTTCGCCTTGCTAGTCTTTTAATATGGTATATGACCATAAGACTCGCGAGAGTTCAGGAGGACAAATCAAGGTTAAAGTGAAAGATTACGATTGATCGGTGAGTGTTCCTTGCATGTGTATGCTTTAAATGACTATGTGAAATGTTGTGAATATTACCAGAATGTTAAATGCTTTTCAATGATTGCTAAATGGATTTTCGATAAGCGAGTGTGTACTTTATCACTCTCAACCCAAGCAAAAGTGAATTTTCAATGATTGAATGCTACTTGTGCATGAATGTAAGTCTTTTGGTTGAACTGGGCCCTTGCCCTTCGTTGCCAATCGACTCGAGCCAGAAGCAGATTCGGTCGGGCGGCTGGTGACCCTGGGACAATGTTTGGCATACTTGAGTATTACCACGAAGTCTGGTGGAGAACTGGCCAGTGGATTCAATGCAATGATATCAATGAATGAATGACAAGAACACTGAAGGAGTTTTCACTTGCAAACGTTTTCTAATATTGGAGGGATAAGGAAAATGGTTGGCGAATGAAAGAATGAATTACTTGAATAAATGGATCCAAGTGAGCACGTATCCTTCCAATGATGGAATGATTATTTCTTGAATAACTGGATATTATTGCTGTAAGGATCGAAGACAACCAAGTGGAAGAGATAAGCAATGTACAGATCACAGACGTAACAATACGTAAATAGAAAGGAAAGAATTGCAAACCAATTAACTACCCAACTCCTCCTGAGCTTGTAGATTAATTCAAATAAGCTTCTTCAAGTTGATGAATTACAATCACTCTTGCGTATAAAGGAAGGTTCACCTCCTCCTTGCCCCGAACACCACTCGATCAAGTCAGGAAGTTTTACTATCCCTCAGGACAACCCTCACAGAGCTACACTCATGAAGTATTCACTCACAAATGAAAAGCTTACAATGAACCTCACACCACTAAGACTACAAATCTTCTTTGAAGAGTATTTTCTCACTAAAATCACTCTAGATCTTTTGTATCTTCAGTGTGCAAAAGTTGTTTAAAGTATCTGACCAACCACTATTTATATAGGACCAAGAAAGTGCCTCATTAATGTTTCCAACGGATAGAAAATAGATGAAGAGTCAACTAGCCGTTGGAGTGTCGGACGTCCGATAGTCCTGTTTTTTGCGTCCGACAGCAAGCAGTGAGTTTAAGAGATTTTCTTCAATTCTTTCGGAAGTCCGGTGTAAGCTCTTTGTGCGTCCGACAGCAAATAAAGAGATTTGAGAAATCATCTTGTTTCTATCGGACGTCCGGTGGAGACATATTCAGCGTCCGATGGTTTCGTCGACTTTGAAGGATCCTATTGGACGTCCGATACTTGCGTCCGATCGAGGTCAGTGATCCAGGGGGAATGTCTTATTTCCTTCGAACGTCTGGTGGTGGAGTTCTTCATGTGTCCGAAGTTACGCAATAATTATCGGACGTCCGATCCAAGCGTCCGACAGCTTTCAGCAGCCTTTGTCCCTTTCAATTGCACTTGATCTTTGAATCTGATTTGCTTCACAACTGAAAGTATTTCTTGAAGAGATATTAGTATTATCCATTGTTTTGTAAACATAAAAAACTAGGGACCAATGTCAACATTCTCCCCCTTTTTGATGATGACAAAACAATGGATGGAAGAAAGAAAAAGATTGAGCATATGAGCATAAACTCCCCCTCACTCATTGCATCCAAACTTATAATCTCAGAAAAACTCCCCCTTACACATAGCATCTATTTCTCCCTCTTTTTATCATCATAAGATGAGAGTAAAAAAAAACTCATACCAAAATCCAGCAATAATAACAGAGAATTCAATATTCCAAACAAAAATAGAGAAATGATACCAAAATTCAACAATCACAAACATACCAACATATTACAGAGAGTTTAACAAAGTAAATCATCATTAGACCAGAATTGTTCTTTTCTCTCCTTTTTTGACATCATACAAATTCAGTAATATTCAAACACATCAAGGAAAACTCAGTTCAAAGCATCAGAAACATCAAAAGAGAATTACAAAAAAAATATTATGAACAAAAATCTCATCAATCTTACCAATATCTCCTACTTGTTAGAGTTAGTATCATGTCTAACTATCCACATGCATTTCATACCTCTTTTCATGTTCTTTCTCACATAACAATTACTTTTCATGTGACCTTTTTGACAGCAAAAATTACACATAACCAAAGAGTTATTTACATGAACAGGTTTAATAAACCTTACTTGTTTTCTCTTATAAATAGCAAATTCATTTACATTCTGATTCAGCCTTATCTGATGAATACCAAAATTTATCTTCTTCTCATAAGTGCCAAAATAAGGTTTTGTTCCATTTTCTTGAAAGCAGTTTTGTTTCTTATATTGTAGTAACTCATTTAAATCATCCATTCTTCTTTTCAAATCACCTTGTTTCTTTTTTAGTGTCTCACAAAGACTTATTTTTCTATCAAATTTATTTTGTAAATCAATCTTATTCTTTTTCAAAGAATCATTTTCAGCTTTTAGTTTTTTATTTTCTTGAAAAAGACGAGCATTGTCCTGAAGAAGAAAGCCAATTTTATGTTTTAATTCCTTGTTTCTAACATAAGATTCTTTCAAACTATCATGCAATTTTATAATGAAAGATTCAAGATCATCATCACTTTCATCATCACTTTCAAATTGAGAGTTAGAAGATGTTATCTCATCATCTCCAATGGCCATGAAAGCCAATTGAGCAGATTCTTCTTCCTCTTCAATTTACCATCGGAGTTGCACTCATTCCATGTGAATTGAAAGTTATTGAATCTTGATTTTCTTCCTTCTTTCTTCTTCATCATTGGACACTCACTTGCGTAGTGTCCAGGTTTGCCGCATTCAAAGCACTTATCAGTTTGGTTTTTGCTGAACTCTAGCTTCCCTTTGTTTCTTGTATTGCTGAACTGATTTGGGAGTGAGTTGCTGTTTCCTCCTTTTCTGAACCTTCGTTTGTTGAGGATTCTCTTGAACATTTTTGTGATGAGAGATAGATCACTATCATCAGCTTCCGCATCTTCTCCATCTAGAGAGGCAGAATCATCTTCATCTTGAGATGTCTTTAGAGCAATGCTCCTTCTTACTTTCGCATCCTCTTCCTCTTGTACTTTGGACTTAAGTTTCAGCTCATAAGAGGTTAGAGAATTAATAAGAGATTCAATAGGCATAATATTCAAATCTTTAGCCTCCTTAATAGCAGTCACTTTATTTTTCCAATCTTTAGACAGAGCATTCAAGATTTTTCTGTTTTTCTCTCCTAAGGTATATTCTTTTTCCAGAACCTCTAAATCTTTAATAAGATCATTGAATCTATAATACATTTGATCAATATTTTCATGAGATTCCATCTTAAACAACTCATATTTAGTAATCAGGACAGATTTTTTCTATTATCTAACATTCTCACTACCTTCATGAATTTCTTTCAGTTTGTCCCGAATTTCTTTCAGTTTGTCCCAAATTTCTTTAGCTGACTTGCAACCCTTGTCCCAAATAGATTCATTTGAGTCTAAAAACACAATATAACACATTCATGACTTTTGCATTTAAAGTGAGATGAGCTCTATCCACAGCAGTCAGTTCACTTCTTATTTTTGGTCTAGATTTATGAGTATTTTCATCTATAATAGAGGCATCATATGGACCTTCATTAATAATAAACCACAATTCAATATCAATTGATTGTAAAAAAATAATTATTCTTTCTTTCCAACTCACATAATATGATCCATTAAACATAGGTGGTCTAATGACAGAATGTCCTTCAAAAAACATGGCATTATTGGTTATCATATTTACTCCTAAGCCTATTGAACTTAATCTCAAAGAGACCAAGCTCTGATAGCAATTGTAAGGATCGAAGATAACCAAGTGGAAGAGATAAACAATGTACAGATCACAGACGTAACAATACGTAAATAGAAAGGAAGAATTGCAAATCAATTAACTACCCAACTCCTCTTGAGCTTGTAGATTAATTCAAATAAACTTCTTCAAGTTGTTGAATTACAATCACTCTTGCGTACAAAGGAAGGTTCACCTCCTCCTTGCCCCGAATACCACTCGGTCAAGCCAGAAAGTTTTACTATCCCTCAGGACAACCCTCACAGAGCTACACTCATGAAGTATTCACTCACAAATGAAAAGTTTACAATGAATCTCACACGACGAAGACTACAAATCTTCTTTGAAGAGTATTTTCTCACTAAAATCACTCTAGATCTTTTGTATCTTTAGTGTACAAAAGTTGTTTAAAGTATCTGACAAATCACTATTTATATAAGACCAAGAAAGTGTCTCATTAATGTTTCCAACGGATAGAAAATAGATGAAGAGTCAACTAGCCGTTGGAGTGTCGGACGTCCGATAGTCCTGTTTTTTGCGTCCGACAGCAGGCAGTGAGTTTAAGAGATTTTCTTCAATTCTTTCGGAAGTCCGGTGTAAGCTCTTTGTGCGTCTGATAGCAAACAAAGAGATTTGAGAAATCATCTTGTTTCTATCGGATGTCCGGTGGAGACATATTCAGCGTCCGATGGTTTCGTCGACTTTGAAGGATCCTATCGGAAGTCCGATACTTGCGTCCGATCGAGGTCAGTGATCCAGGGGGAATGTCTTATTTCCTTCGGACGTCCGGTGGTGGAGTTCTTCATGCGTCCGAAGTTACGCAATAATTATCGGACGTCCGATCCAAGTGTCCAACAGATTTCAGCAGCCTTTGTCCCTTTCAATTGCAATTGATCTTTGAATCTGATTTGCTTCACAACTGAAAGTATTTCTTGAAGAGATATTAGTATTATCTATTGTTTTGTAAACATCAAAAACTAGAGACCAAGGTCAACAATTGTGCAAAGTGTTCAAACTGTTAAATGCCATATTTTCATGGTTTCTCTACCTGATTGCTTGTTTAGGAACCTCACTGGGCTTGTAGTTCATTCCTTTAGTTTTTGTTTTCCTTACAGGAATGGAGGTCTGAAGCAGTTAAATGTGAACTAGAGTGTATAACCCTCTTGTATTTATACTTTTGGTTGATAGGATATATTTTGACATTTGATGTTGTATCATACGTTTGGCTTTTGGGTTGTAAATAAGTTTATATTTTGGTTGAATTGTAGAACTTAAATGTTATTTAGAGGCTTGAATGATTAATCTTGAGAGTTGATTGAGTAAGTGAGTGAGTCCTGACGAGAGTTGGGCAGACGATCCGCCAAACCCTTGTGTACACCCTAGAAGGAAGGTAGGGTCGTCACAATTAGGAATTTATAACTTAACAGTCTAAACCACATCACTTCCCATTAGTCACCTAACGTTGACTATCTCAATTCTAATAGACCCAATAGTAAGACTTTTCCCAAACTCATAATATATCCCTCAAAACCCTATAACTCTTTTTCTACCTCATGTTTTTAGAACTTGTCGGTTGCAAGGCTTCAACAAGCACTTTTCCCTCTTATTGAATCAAATAAAAAATATGAAATTTAGGCCACCATTGTCGTCTCCACTTTACCTCAAAGAAAACTAACATCAAACTGTTAAAAAAGGCAAAAAGAGACCAAAAGCTCCTTACCAGAAGAGATGAAAAATAGAGAACACTTCTTGATGATAAGGGATAAGATATTATTGATGATCAGATGTAGACAAGAGATTTGGGGAAAATGAATTTGTTACAAAACTGTTCGATGATATTCCCTTTAGCTCTACTGATCTTTAATACTAGTAGAGAGGCGGTGGAGGGAGAGTTAGTTATAACTAACTCCACTGCCATTCCTTTTCCTGACTTTCTATTTCTGGTGCCATGCATGTGATCAGCACGTAAACTTTCCATGCATGGCCTTACTATTTCTGTTAATTGGTTACATGCAATCTGAACAGAAAAAACAAATGCAGAAAGAAAAATACAAAGTTACCTTATTACTAAAATGCCCATGGTAAATATTTGTGCACGTAACAGATGCTCCCTCCTGAGAAAGTCCTCAAGGACTAAAGGTAAGGAACCTCTGCTTTAAGTCATGCAAGAATTCCCACGTTGCATCCTCTGGAAATGAATTACTCCATTGGACCAAAACCTGAGTTGCTGCTTGATTTCCTCGCTTTGCAATGCGCCTGTCTAGAATGGCTACTGGTTCGAGTAACAAGTGGCCTTGATCAGTGATGGTAGATGGTAATTGTGGTGCGACAACGTGAGATCCCACCTTCTTCTTTAACAAGGAGACATGAAAGGTTGGGTGGATACGTGCATGGTCAGGAAGTTGTAGTTTGTAGGCCACTTTCCCTATTCGTTTGATGACCGGAAAAGGGCCAAAATACCTTGGAGCTAGTTTCTGACAGCTAGAGGATTTGAGGGAGTGTTGTTTATAAGGGTGCAGTTTGACATAAACCAAATCTCCAATTCCAAATTCTCTGTCAGTTCTATGTGCATCAGCTATCTGTTTCATGCAATGTTGAGCCCTTCGAAGGTTATGCTTAAGGAGATGGAGTACCTTTTCCCTGGCAGCCAAACTCCTATCTACGACCTTAACCACAACAGAACAAGCAGATAAGGGATGTGAATGGGAGGTGGCTGCTTGTAGATCACCTGGAATGGGGTGATCTTGATGGCTGAGTGGAAATTAGTGTTGTACCAAAATTCTGCCAAGGGTAGCCAGGAGTACCATGATTGTGGTTGCTCACTAGCCATGCAACGCAAATACCCCTCCAAACACCTGTTCATCACTTCCGTTTGCCCATCAGATTGTGGATGATAGGAGCTAGAAAACTGCGATTGGACTTTTAACAGTTGGAACAGTTCCTTCCAGAAATTGCTAAGGAATATGGAGTCCCTGTCACTCACAATGGTCTGAGGAAGACCATGTAATTTGAAGATGTGATCCATGAAAGATTGAGCAATCTCCAGTGCTGAATAGGGATGAGATAGTGCACAAAATGTGCATATTTACTCAGCCAATCTACTACCACCATAATGACTTGTTTGCCTTGAGATTTTGGGAGGCCTTCGATGAAATCCATAGAGATATCTGTCCAAATTCTGTCGGGTATAGGTAGAGGTTGCAACAGACTTGGATAAGCTGCCAAATCAGCTTTGTGTCTTTGACAAACATCGCAAGTAGCAACAAAAGTGTAAACATCCTTATGCATGTGCTTCCAATTGAAGGTGCCCTTCCGCTTGTGATAAGTCACCAGAACTTCAGAATGTCCTCTAAAAGAGCTAGTATGCCAAAATTTGATTAATTTGTCCTTGAGCACTATGTCAGCTCCTACACCAGCTTTCCTTCTTAACATTTGATTGTCCCAACTATAGTGCTTGACTCTGGAGGTGTCAGTTGAGAGTAGCTGTTGAATAATTTCCTGCATCTTAGGATCTGTCTGACATGATTGTTGTATTTTTGATAGTATCTAAGTGGTAATTCCATGGAGAGACCATGAGGTCACTGGTGTGTGAGGTTGCCTGGATAAGGCATCAGCAGTGATGTTTTCAGTACCCTTTTTGAACTGGACTTCATAGTCACATCCCATCAACTTTGACAACCACTTCTGCTGACTTGGTGTTGAGATCTTTTGATCCATCAAGTATTTAAGGCTCTAGTGGTCAGTTTTGATGACGAAATGGCCCCCTAATAGATATGGTCTCCACTTCTGAACTACATTAACAATAGCCAACATTTCCTTCTCATACACTGACAAGTCTTGATGCTTGGGTGCTAAAGCCTTGCTGAAAAAAGCTAGTGGTTTCCCACGTTGCAACAGAACAGCTCCAATGCCTGAGTTGGAAGCATCAGTTTCCACCACAAACTCCGGAGAAAAATCTGGCAGAGTTAATACAGGAGGAGATGTCATCGCAGTTTTCAGCTGATCAAATGCTGCAGTTGCTCCATCATGCCATATAAAAGCATTCTTTTTGGGAAGATCAGTCAAGGGTCTAGCAATCTGTCCATATCCTTTGATAAATCTGCGATAATAACCTGTCAAACCCAAGAAACCCCTCAACTCCTTAATTGTAACAGGTGTAGGCCACTGTTGTATGCATGCAATTTTCTGAGGATCTGCACTAACCTCTTCTGCCGAAATTACATGTCCCAAATACTCAATTTGGTCAACAGCAAAGGAGCACTTGCTCTTCTTCACCTTGAGCTGGTGTTTGAGCAATGTCTCAAACACTTTTGTCATATGTTGTAGATGTTTATCCTCGGATTTGCTATATATTAAGATATCATCAAAAAAGACCAGCAAGAATTTCCTTAAAAAGGGTCTGAATAAGTCATTCATTAAGTTCTGAAATGTTGAGGGTGCGTTGGTTAGACCAAATGGCGTAACCATAAACTCATAGTGCCTATCATGAGTTCGAAATGCAGTTTTGGCAATATCTTCAGAATGCATCCTAATCTGGTGATATCCAGACCTTAGATCCAGTTTGGTAAAGATGACAGCTCCAAAGAGTTCATCAAAGAGCTCCTCAACCAGTAGTATAGGAAATTTATCCTTCATCGTGGCCTTGTTAAGCTCCCTGTAATCCACACACATGCGCCAGGTACCATCTTTTTTTTTTACCAACACCACCGGAGAGGAAAATGGACTATTACTGGGTCTAATAATGCCATTATTCAACATCTCAGTCACTAGTCTCTCAATTTCACCCTTTTGAAATGCGGGATATCTGTATGGTCTAACATTAATGGGTTGGACACCCTCCTTAAGATAAATCCTATGATCATGCATCCTAACAGGAGGTAACTCCATAGGTTCTTCAAACACCTCACTATATTTCAATAGAAATGACTCAAGTTGGTGTTGGTAAGTTTTTACCTGCTCATCAGAGTTCATAGTGGTACAGAGGCTATCAATCTTGGGGGCACCAGCTGCTGTCAAATCTTCTATCCCCCTCAGCAGTCACCAAACACAGTTGAGCAGATTCAATTTGTTCAGGTTTGGTCAGGAGTTTCTGCATTTGCTTCTTTGAAATCACCTGAACTGGTTGTTGCTTGGACCCTCTCAGCACCACCTTCTTCCCCTTTTGCACAAACTCCATTCTCAATTCTGCAAAATTCCACTTGACTTCTCCCAGAGTTGACAGCCATTGCATTCCCAACACTACTTCACAACCACCTATAGCCAAGACCAATACATCTCCTTCAAACTCTTGCCCCTGCATTTTCCATTGGAACCCGAGACACAGGGTAGTTGTAGTGAGGAAATTTTCATCAGCTACTACTACCCTAACAGGAGCAACTTATACTGTTCTCAAGCCAAACTTCCTTACCACGTTGGGGTGTAAAAAATTGTGAGAACTCCCACAGTCTATCAGAATGCTGAAAGCCTTTTTGCTAATCTGTGTATTCTCATAGTTCTGTAGTTGGGAACCATTAAACGACACATGGCATTTGTAGAGATTTGTGCCAAATTGCCTTTAGTTAACAGCACCTGCTCATCATCCTCAAGGAGTTCTGGTTCCCGTTCGTCCAGCGCATCTTCCACATACTCAATCTTGTATAACTGCTTTCTTTTGCACTGATGGCCAGGACGATACCTTTCATTACACCAATAGCATAGTCCGTTGGCCCTCTTTTCAACCATCTCCGCAGTACTCATGAATTTAGAGCTTCGTTTCTGTCCTTCCACATCACTTGCTCCTCTTTCCCTAGGTTTGAGTAGTAGGGGAGCATTGTTAGAGCTATTTTGCTTGGGATAATTGCTGCTGGAACCTGCATTTGGGGAATAAGAAGTGTTCACTCGGGATGGTCCAGAAAACTTACTTTGCTTCCAAGCATTCGGAATCCTGGCTTCCTCAATTCTTGGCAATCCCACAGCGTGTTGTAGATCACGTGGCATGAACATTCTCACTGCCAGCTGAATTTCTTCCTTCAATCCCCTAATGAAGCAGCTTACCGCGTATTGCTCAGGGAGATCTACTCTGTTTAACAATTCTTCAAATGATTCCTGGTACTCATTCACTGACCTGATCTGCTTCAAGCTCTTTAAATCTCCCATAGGATCATAATAAAGACAGTCTCCAAATCTTGATCCCAAGGCCCGTACATACTCCTCCCATGAAGGTGGATCTCTGGAGATCCTAGCCTTGATGAAAACTTGATGCCATTAGAGAGCCTTGCCCTCCAAATGCATGGCAGCAATTCTGACCTTGGCTTCTGATGGGGTTTCATCAATTTCAAAAAACTGATCACACTTGTATAACCAGCTTTTGAAGTCTAAACCTCCAAATTTGGGAAATTCTATGCTCGAAAACTTGGTTGGAGCCTGATAGCTACCCCCACGACTTCTTTGATTATCATTCTCAGAAATGTGGGGAGATTCTTGCTGTCCTTGACTCCTTTGGCTGTAAACCTCTAACACCAAGCTTTTGATTGCTTCCAATTCTCGCTCTAATTGCTCTCTCTGCTCCTTTAGCAGATTTCTGACAGTTTCTTCGAACTTCCTATTTTCTTGACCTCTCGTGCCTTCTGCCATTGCTTCCTGGAATTTCCTACTGAGCTGGAGTGACCCAGCTCTGATACCACTGTTACAAAAGGCAGAAAGAGACCAAAACCTCCCTACCAGAAGAGATGAAAAATGAAGAACACCTCTTGATGATGAGGGAGAAGATATTATTGATGATCAGATGTAGACAAGAGATTTGGGGAAAATGAATTTGTTACAAAACTGTTCGATGATATTCCCTTTGGCCTCTACTGATCTTTAATACTAATAGAGAGGCGGTGGTGGGAGAGTTAGTTCTAACTAACTCCACTGCCATTCCTTTTCCTGACTTTCTATTTCTGGTGCCATGCATGTGATCAGCACGTAAACTTTCCGTGCATGGCCTTACTATTTCTGTTAATTGGTTACATGCAATCTGAACAGAAAAAACAAACGCAGAAAGAAAAATACCAAATTTCCTTATTACTAAAATGCCCATGGTAAATATTTGTGCGCGTAATACCACTGTTACAAAAGGCAGAAAGAGACCAAAGGCTCCCTACCAGAAGAGATGAAAAATGGAGAATACCTCTTGATGATGAGAGAAAATATATTATTGATGATCAGATGTAGAAAAGAAAATTGGGGAAAATGAATTTGATACAAAACTGTTCAATGATATTCCCTTTGGCTCTACTGATCTTTAATACTAGTAGAGAGGCGGTGGAGGGAGAGTTAGTTATAACTAACTCCACTGCCATTCCTTTTCCTAACTTTCTATTTCTGGTGCCATGCATGTGATCAGCACGTAAACTTTCCATGCATGGCCTTACTGTTTCTATTAATTGGTTACATGCAATCTGAACAGAAAAAACAAACGCAGAAAGAAAAATACAAAGTTTCCTTATTACTAAAATGCCCATGGTAAATATTTGTGCGTGTAACACAAACCCAAGAAATCCAAAAACAAAAAACTTAGATGTCAAGCAACCATCCCAACTCTGATGAAAAACCGCACCCAATCCTTGAATTGAACAATAAATTGAATTAGATTGGATTTCTTTTGCAACCATTTTTAAATTCACGAGTGCATTCATATGTATTGAGATGTTTTAAAACTATCCCATTTATTGGTGGATCTTTTTGTCATGAATTTGGGTTTGGCCAAAGTTGGGAAATAGAGAAGTGCAAGATGAAGGGAGTTTTATCTACATTTAGGAATATATCAAGGATGGAGTTAGAAGGGCTTAGGTGTGAATGAAGTTTCAGGCATTCAACTTTGCATTCTTCCTTTTTTTCCCCCTCTCATCTTCTAGTGATATTACTATTCTAATCCTTTCATTTCATCTAGATTTGGTAAATTTTTTTAGTATCTTGTTTACTTTATTTCCAGGAAAATAATTCTTTAAGTAGTCTTTCAAAAAATAAAAAGTGTTTCTAGGCGATGCTCTCAAGGATGGGGAAAGAGAATTCCATACAATCACACTATGAATTTGCTTTCTTTTTTTCTCTTTTTTTGTTTTGGATTAAAAATTGCTCTTTTATTGATAGGAGGTTTTGTTGTCATTACATTTCATTTGTTAACTAGATTTATACACCATTAGTAGCAAGGGGATAAACATAATTTGGTCAAACCTAAGGGTTCAACTCATAGTTTGGCTAAACCTTAGGGGAGGTAAATGTAATTAACCCTATAAAAAAAATTAGTCCCACTCCTAAATGCTTCCATTAATCAACCAGCCAACATACATAGCACTCATATTGATTAACCAAAATAAAAATAAACTAAATTAGATCTAATTACTAGATTACTAGATATTTCTGTTGAGTCTGCCTCATCTTTGCCATACTTGTCACAGACTCACATTCTACTCCCTCTATCCTCGCAGATCCCGATCTGTCCATTAGATTTGTATGAACTTTCGCCAAAATTATTTTACCAAACCCAGTTTTTCTCTCAATTTTGTTCATAAGTTTTTAGACTTAATCGCATCTTTTGTTCATTCTAATCCTTTTTATTGCAAACTATAGCCTGATGTTCCAAAGTATTTGGTTTGAAGAGATAAAATATGATGGCAACACCGTAGAAGACATACATTAGAATGGAAAACACAATTCTAGGGCTAAAATGGTAAAAAATATCATACAGGATGAATTGATTTCAGTGAAAAAGTTCATGGACTAAATTGGCAAATTTCCTTTTAATACATCATCACAACTACAGCTCGTGGTGTACAATGTCAGAAGACTGACTTTTTTGTGGTGTAAAAAAATTCTAATAGGAATGGTAGGATTTAAAAAGTAAGGAAGGGTTAAGGGGATGTTGGAGAGTGCAAAATGAAAATAGTCTATTCTTTTATTTTCAACTCAGCTTTCAAATTAAACACTAAAAAAGGAAGAGTTGGAGTTTTGCTCTCCAATTTATAATTCATGTGCAAAATTAGTCCCTAATCTATTTCGCAAAATAAATTTGGCCCTCAATCTATCCAATTTTGCGTGAGAGTAGGCAGTTGATGGATTTTCTTCAATTTTTGCCAGAAACAGGTCAAGTGAGATCATGTGCTGATACTCAAAACAACTTTTTCTATCTTTTATGTGAAAACTCTTAAAAAATGAAAAATGTGTTTTAAGTACAAACATATGATCACATGTGATCTATTTTTGACAAAATTGAAAAAAAATTGCCACTTGCCCATTTTCACTCAAAAAACTGGATAGATTGGGGACCAAATTATTTTACAAAATAGATTGGGGACTACTACTACGCATGAATTATAGATTGGGGATCAAAACTCTAATTCTCCCCTAAAAAAAAAGTTTTGCATTAATTCAAAAGTATCCCCTCCAAAAATAGCTCTTTTTCACTTTGTCCTATAAGTGTTAAATTGGATCAATTTACCCATTATGTATTCTATTCTTCATATTGGAGGACAATCTATACAATAAGTCAAATTCCTTGAAACAAAAAGTTATCCTTTTGGGGTACATATGCTACTCTTCAAAAAACTATTGGAGTGTTTGGATCTGTAATTTTTTGAAATAATATTTGTATTTGCATCACAAATATATTTTTAATAATATTTTTATTTTCTCAACTATCTCTTTTATCTTACATACGTCACATTACAAAAAATACTATAGTAATTATTCCAAATAATACTCAATCTAAACAATCCTTATATTATAGGAGACTAAGTCAAACTTGATTTTATTATTAAAATACCCCTAATTCTAACAAATGCATCTACATTCATGTGCTCTATGTATAACAAACAATATATAAAAAAAGCTAAAAAATGATTCTTTAATCTCTTCACTTATAGGTAGAATCTCCAATTTTTTTCAGAACCCCTAATTTTTTAAAATGTTCAAAACCATGTAAAAATATTAGGAATTTTTCTATAAGTAGAAGGTTATTGGTTTTTTTTTCTTTTTTTGTTCAAGGATATTTTGGGATTGCATTTAAGTTGACCCTTTTTTTTGGAGGGAAATGATATTTACAGCTCTCAATTAGCTTCTAAGTTCTAACACTCCTCAAAGGTTAGTGCAAGAGGTTAAATAAGGAGTGCGAATATCAATTTTATTTTTGGAGACAATTCAATCTTTTGACAGCCATTCGTGCATCTTACATGACAATCTAAATAAAATTCGGGCTTCATTGACTGTACCTAATTGGAAAAAAACTAGAATAGAGCGTGGAGCAAAATTGATAGCGAAACTTTCAAGGGGGCAAAGTGAAGAAAAGTCTTAGAACTAAGGGGTAGTTAATACCAAATGCCGAAACTGTTCAGTCTAAGGATTTCAACTAGATGTTTGTTCTCCCTTCCGTCGAAGAAGGCAATAAGGAACCTTGGGATGTTATCACATTTGGTTTCCATTCTTTGAACAGCAGCCAAGTAAGGCCTCACGCTAATTTCTCCCTTTTTCCTTTTCTTCCTTATTGATTTCATGTTCATGTACTATATCTATCTTCATACGGGTAATGTTTGTTATCTTATCAGTTATCTCTGTTCAGTTTTTGTTGTTATCTCTTCATTTATTTGTTCTGTTATAATTGTTTGATACGGGGTTCTTGTTCTTTTCCTTTAAGCAAAACAATCTGGTTTTCCAATGCAATTAAACAAATTGGAAAGTTAGCCGCAAAAGTATGCCATGAAGATGACTGGAGAATTCACTAAACAGTAAATATATTTTTTATGTGTTTATAATGATTTTTAGGAGTAAAATTTGCTGATATTTGAGTGATTATTTCCAAGTCTATGACTTTTGAAAGCGATTGTGGAGATTGAGTTGGGAATTTGAGGCTTACATTATGGTCATGGATTTTCTTTTTGTATGTATGTGTATTGAAAGATTCAGCTTGAAGGGATCTTAAAATAACCCCTTTGAGTGTTAAAAACAAATTTATTGTTTTAAGGGCACGGGTTTGGGAAAATAAAATATGAAATTTCTGGATTGTTTTGTTTGGAGAATTTTAGTTCTTCCTTGCATGCAAAATTAGCATCTAGAATGTTGATTTAGGGATTTGAGAGAAGGCTTACTAAATTGGAAATGTTTGCTTAAGGGATATTTGTAGAGGATCAAGCTTCTTAGAGGTGGTCAAATTAGCTTGTTTTGGTCCCCTATGTCAGTAGTGCTTTTGTTTTAATGATATATGTAGTTTCTTCAGTTTTCTGATGTCTAGCTTTCAAGTGCATACAGAAAGAGATTAAACATAGAGGATTTAATTAGAATGTTTCTTGCCGTGCTTGAGTGTGGGAAGCAGAAATGGCACAAGGACTGCTGCACTTGCTACTTCTCTCTCTCTCTCTCTGTTTTTTTTAAAAAAATTAAGGAACATACAAATCTGAATTAGAGGTTTAGGTATAATTTGGAGTGGTATTAGCTTCCAAAATTTGCTATGCTTCCATTAGATGAATGTCTTTTTTTTTTTAAGAGTATGTAAATCTTTACATGGCTTACAATTTTGATGGCTTTGAATTCTGTTGGCCAAGACAATCGGGGTAGACAGGTCAAGGGAAGGGGGACGGATTCTCTGCATGCTGGCTAGCATACAGATTTTCATTTCGAGTACAAACCATTCACAGTTCGTGAGATTGGAAGGGATTTGACATGTAGAAAGCCTGGTGTGTTTGCTTAATTTTCAGCAAAAGAGGTAGCTATCTGACACTTTAGCTGCTATTAGGCACTTTATTGGGGAAGGGAGTTCAATTCACATTTTCTTTTAATGATGGACAACAGAGGAATCATTTTATCATTATGGCTTAGAGCAATACCATTATGGTCAAAGTAATGGAAATACTAGAACGCAAATACTAGAATGCATCATATCAAGACATGTTTTTACTAGGTGAAGTTAATGGTGATTTTGAAGGATGGGAGCTCAGTGATCTAAATCAAAAAGTGGTGAAGAATAAAACCTGTAGCTTCTTAATCATCATCTGAAGTAACTTAGAATGCTCAACTAGGCTGGTCTGATGCCACTACATTTCCTACTTGAAATAATTGTCAATCTTGATTAGGATGGTTTGGTCCTCATACATTCTTAATGAAATTCCTTCGAGTAGCTAGTCATTGGTGGACAGAGGATGAGAAGTTATGAAAATCATCAAGTGTTGCTTTAAAATTTGTGGATATATGTGTAAGTGAACCAAGAAACCAGAAAGTCATGTCAAATCTGAAAGCATGCAAAATAAAATACTTGATGTGTATTTTGGTGAAACTTGCAAAAACACATCTTTTAATGATAACAAAGAGGAGCGAAAAGGAAAATAAAATTATCTGTAAAAACTGAAGTACATTGATAACTTTTAATTGCATACTTGTACACCTATTTCATGCTTTCTGAAAGGCTGACATTTGAAACTTAATACTTCAGGGCCTCATTTGATTAATAATTTCTGTTTTAACTTTCTTGATGCTCGTGGTCTCTGGCATGACATGTACGTATAAAGATTGACCTCCTTCCACCCAGTTGATCTAAGATTCCACTTCTTAAAATGTAGTTCTAAATGGAAGAGAAGGGAGCCGTTCAGAAGGGATGCATTTGACAAACCAACCAATTGGCCATGACAGTGCAGCAATTCCAATGCATGAAACCCATTGTACCCAGTTCAGCCTTTCTGTAGTGGCAAATCTCTTCAAGAACTCTACCATAACCACTTGAAGAGCTACTGTCATCCCTATGATGCTTAGAAACAGTTTGTTCTTTAGTACTCCCCTGAATACATTTTTCTTCTCAAGCTCTCTTGCGTTGAACTCATTAAAAACTTGACAGAGGACAAAACTATTGAAAATAATGGTGTGCTCAACCTTTTCGTTCACATGGAAGATAGAGCTTCCTTTGAATTCAAGGATCAGTATGATAGTTACCTGATATAAAGCCTGAGCAATGAGATTTCGCCACATGATTTTGGTTATAAGAGGTTCTCTGCGACCAACAGGTCTGCATTCCATTAGATCATTGTTTGGCTGTTCAGTTGCCAAGGCCAAGGCACCCAATGTATCCATGATCAGGTTCACCCAAAGAAGCTGGACTGCCGTGAGAGGAACTTCGCCGGCAGATACTGCAGCAATAAAATTGATGCATAGGGCTGTGATATTGACTGTGAGTTGAAACTGGATGAACTTTTGAATATTTCTGTATACGCATCTGCCCCACCTTAATACCATAACAACGGTATTGAAATTGTCATCCAGGATGACAACGTCTGAGCTTTCCTTGGCAACTTCTGTGCCCTGGATGCCCATTGAAAGGCCAACATCTGCTTCTTTCAAAGCAGGTGCATCATTTGTGCCATCACCAGTTACTGCTACCACATGACCTTTCTGCTTTAAACTCTGTACCATCAATAGCTTGTCAAAAGGAGATGATCTTGCCATAAGAAGGATCCGATCAATTTTTGCCATTCTTTCTTCAGGTGAATAATTTCTGAAAGTTATTCCTTCAACAGCTGTATCTTCCAAGTCCTCATTACCATTTAAAATTCCGCACTCTATGGCTATTGATTTTGCTGTCAACATGTTGTCTCCAGTGATTACTTTTATGTTCACTCCAGCTTTTCTGCACGATTTTACTGCTGCTTTAACCTCTGGCCTGCATGGATCCTTTAAACCCACCAACCCCAGTAATGTTAATTGAGTGTCTGGAAGATTCTCGCAAATGACACCATGTCCTGCAATGCTTTTGAAAGCAAAAGCAATGCAGCGAAGACTCTTACCTGCCATCTTTTCAATTATTATTTCAAGCTGTTTTCTCTCTTCATCATCTATGGCCTTAACTGTACCATTTTCCATGTAGTAGTTTGAACACCTGGCCAGAATCATTTCAGCTGCTCCTTTCCAATGCACACGAACTGTCTCCGAATGATTTTTCCTCACTAAAACCCCACTTCTTTTCTTCTCTGAATTGAAAACTTCAACATGGAGCTTTTCATACTCTTGCTTTGTTGTGTTGATATCCATTTTCATATCAAATACAGCCCAATTAAGGATGGCTGACTCTGTTGGGTTACCAGTAATCTCTGGATTTGGTGAAGAAGGTGAAGTATAAATCTCACCAGTACTGTTTAAGCCAATACTTTCTTGCAGCAGTTGACCAACATCAGGTGCTATGTCTGTTGGTGTCTTTCCCTTCATCGGCTCATTGCCTAACCAAAATTCAGTGACTTGCATCTGATTTAAAGTCAGGGTGCCGGTTTTATCAGTGCAGATGGTAGTAGCCGATCCCATAGTCTCACAGGCTGATAATTTTCTCACCATGGCATGGTCCATCACCATTTGTTTCATTGAGTATGCCAGGGTTAGTGTTACAGCCAAAGGCAAACCCTCTGGAATAGCCACTACAAGGATAGTAACTGCTGCAGCAATGATCCGGATGATGGAATTCATGATATCGCCAGTACTCGTCTGTCTGGCTTTGAACTCCCTTTGCCCTCTTTCATCTTTGGTTTGTCCGGTGAAGTAACGTATCAACAACACGACTAAAACAAGGAAAGCGACCAACAAACCGACCTTCCCAATACCGGAGGTCAGCTTGTTAAGCCGCCTTTGTAATGGTGTCTGTTCATTTGTGTCATGAGTTATTAAACTCATCATCTGACCCCATGTTGTGTTCATTCCTACAGATGTAACGAGCATGCGACCATAGCCATCTGTGACCTTTGTACCCGATAGCAGGAATGGATTGCCTGCCTCATGGATTTCAACATGGTCACTTTCACCTGTCATGCTAGACTCATCTACCTTTAAAGAGTAACCATCCAGGAATAACCCATCTGCTGGAATTTGATCGCCGATTTTTAGACATACAATATCGCCTACAACGATTTTGAATATGGACATTTGCTGTCTCCGCCCATCTCTGACTACGACAATTCTTATATTATTGCTCTCATTGGAAAGCTTCTCAAATTGCTTACTTTGTTTGAAGTTGCTGATGGCAGAGACTCCAAGAACTAGTATTACAGCCACAATTATGCTTGCTCCATCATACCATCCTTCCTTCAGGCCATTCTGTTTGATTCCAAAACAGAGTGACAAAACTGCACAAACCAGAAGAATGATGATCATGGAATCTTTGGATGCTTCGAGAAGAAACCTCAGTAAACTTTTAGCAGGGGGCTTTCTGTATGTGTTGGATCCAAATGCATCGATTCTTTGCTTTATGCTACCCTCTGCACTGCTGATACCAGCTTCTGGATCTGTTTGAAGAATGGCTGCTAATTCTTTTGCACCTCCATAAGTGTGCAGCCTATCGCTATTTTTTTCTCTTACCAAGTCAGCAAGTGCCTTCCTATCAATTTCCATAAAAGATCTTTCGAGGCGATCATTTTTGGAGGGTTGTACATCAATGGCAACGTAGGAGGGATTGTGATGCAAAACTGAAGGAAACAGCAAGGCATTGGTATTAACTGCTTTCTTAGACAAGGAAACTGCAAAGTATATAGCTCGAAAAACTATCTGCAAACGCTTCTGAGTGCGATTAGACTTTGGTGGAAGTGGATACATGGAAGAAGAAAATGAAGAAGAAAAAGAAGAAACAGTGACTGTGGAAGAGATTCTATAAGATACTGCTGCAAGCACTGAAAGAAAAAACACGAATCTTAACGAGTGCTTGAGATTTTTCTTGTTTAAATTTCTGTTTCCTTTTTTTGGTGGTGTTGTAGATGAGCTTAACATTGTTTATATAAGAGTCTGTTTGTGAAATTTCTTTGCAACTACAGATCATATATAATTACAGTCATGAAATGTGGGTAGCCACAGCATAAATTTAAGTTTGAATTATGTAAATGTTATGTATTTCGTGATTCTTGTGAAATGATCTCGTATATATGCTTCATGCATAGCTAGCTGGAATCAATTCTCTTTCTTATCTTCAGTCCCATCATATGCTCTTTTCTTATTAACAGCATGGAATCAATCCAATTCAGATGCTTCTGTGCTTTTTTGCTTTCGGTTTTTGTTTGTGAATTCAATTTCCCTACTGTTTTTGTATTCCCGGAAAACCTTGGACCACCACCAGAAAGGCACTTGAGTAACTCTATGAGATACTTACATAGTTCTATGGATTAAGGATTTGGAGTTATCATGGGACAGGTGATCGAAGAGTTCATAGAGCATGGAAATCTGGGATCTGCAACCACAGCTTCATTGATGACAGTCGCAGATTGATAAAATATGATGAGAGTTCTTTTAACAAAGCAGAGTAAATACACTAAATATCTAAAAACTTCCATAGATTTACGTAAAATTGCAGTTTTGGTCTATCAAAAATATATTTGCTCATCTAAGTATTAAAGTTTTGCTCCAAGAATGAGAACAAATATTGTATATATTTTTACTGCGAGCAAAAACTATGCAAGGATCTGAATTTCAAGTCAACAAATTTTAAGTGTGGTCCGCTATCCAACACATTAGGCTCTAAAGATCGTAATTGACCTAAAACTTCCCTCAGTTATTTTTTTTCCCAATTCTAAGGAGATTATAAGTCTTACAAGTGTGAATGCAAGGGGGGTGGGGCCCTGAGATTCGAATCAAGACTTATGATTATTGAAAGAATTGCAGTTGTGGTCCAAATGTTCAAGGAATAGGCACTGCTGGTATTTTTTTTTTTTTTTTTTGTCGAAACGATAGATGTCCTATAACCTAATCTAAGGGGAAGGGGAGGGGGTTCGATGTGAGTACAGACTCCATCGATGAAGGTCAATTAAGACCGCCACAAATTGTGACAAATTTGTGGGAGGTAGGGATTGAACCCCTGACCTCCAGCATCACCTTTAATGGTGATGACCACTGGACCAAATGGCCAGTGGCTTTTTTTCAGGGATGTTTACAAATGGTGCACTGCTGGTACTTGAGGTTTCAACAAAAGTAAATTACGTCTATTGGAATCAAGTCACGTGCTGGTAGCTAATTTTTTTTTTTTTTTTTGAAAAATTCTAAAAAATTGAAAAAAATTTGCCAGCCATATTTTGTAATAAAAAATGACTAACTACCCAAATATTGATCGCGTGAATAATTAGTCTCTAACCCTTTTTTCTTGTCAATTGAATTTTTGTATTCTGAGTTAAAGACTAATTACTCATATGATCAGCATGCAAGTAATTAGTCCTCTTTTACTACAAATTATAGCTACAATTTTTTTTTTTTCATGTTGTTTAAGTCCTTTAAAAAATTTAGTTGTTGGCACGTGACCAAATTCCAATAGCAATTGGCAAACATCAGTTAATAGGACTGAATGTGTTTAAAAATTGAAACATTTGTAACTATACTTGCTTTTATCTTAACTTTAGGGACTAAAAGCGCTCATACCCCAAACATTTAAGACCAAAATTGCAATTTTCTCCATGATTATTTAACTAATTAATTTACCGACTAAGTTAGTTTTTGAGGATAAATTTTCTCATTTTTTTGGTTATATGCGGAGTCCAAGAAAAGGAATAAATGAAAAAAACCGGCAAAAAACATAGATTAGACGCTTTAAAATGCTGAAACACGTTTGATGTCTTTCTTTTCTTTTCTTTTTTTTTTTTTAAGTTTTTGGTCTCTCAAATAAATCAAATGGGTATCCTCGTATACAATTTGCTTTTCATTTTTGCCTTTTCCTCCTTTTGCTTTTTTCATTACGGTCTCCCAGCTTGATGGGCATGTATCAACTTTTTATATTTAAGTAAAGAATAAATCTTATATGCACTGATAATATAATATTATAACCGTTGGATCATGACATATGTGTAAAAATTAAATTTCAAATTCAACTTTTGTGTAATTGTTATTCATTCAATGTTAACAGTAATATATACACTATTAGTGTATGCAAGATTGATCCTTAGTAAATGGAAAAATATAGGAAAGTGTCATAATCCATTGTCTTGGTCAATTAAGATATTTAAATTTAAGACTAAAAGTCAATCTCCCAAAGTCTTGGTCATCTTTCTTTCTTTCTTTTTTTTCCAAATAATTCGGTACTTGTTTGGAGCCCAAAAAAAAAAAAAAAAAAAGTACAATGCATGCTCCACTTTTTCGTGATTCCTCTGTGGAAAACTATGGAATAAATTAAGCTGAGCTTTTATAGTGTATATATTTGCATTAAATTGTGGAGTTGAAGAACTGAAACAAATTAAAATGAGGAATTGATAGGAAATATAACATCAGAAACAACTTCCAACAACTTTTAACAGTTTTAACATATCCTTAGATGGATAACATGTAGCTTCATTCTTCAGATTTTTCTTTTTGATTTTTTTAAGGTTCTTAACTTCTTGTGGAGCTCATCAGTTTTCGTCATCTTGATGACATCAGGTTCAAATTAAGCCAGCCGACTGAGAAAATAATATACACCATAGTCAAGCTTTACTAACTGGCATGGTGGACCTTGAAGACTACAAAGTCCCTGAACTTGCTAAACAAATTTTCCACATTTTTTTATGTTAAAATTTTTGTTAAAAAAAAGAGACTTAACAAGTCAATTATGGTTTAATAGTTCCACTGTCTTGAGAAGTTTCCCATTCTTTTCTCTCTTTCTTTTGCTTGGGGGAAGGGATCAATTGGTTCTGGGGAAATTTCATGTGCCAATAAATATTTGCCAATTGACAAATGTAGACCATGTCGTAAATTGTTTACCTCAAATTGGGAGAGCCATAACCATATATCAAGTGCCAGAAGTGGTAATTTTGGGGGTCTACATTAACTTAAAACAAATTTGATTGATGGAATAGTGAAGCTCTTTCTTTTAATTTTTTCCTTTCCTATGTAATTATGAAGCTTCGTCAGATGAAAAAGTGTAGTTTCTGAGCTTTTTGATACATTTTTCCACGTTTGATGTTTACACATTTTAGGTGGAGAATTATGAAAAATCCTTGGTAAATCATCTGAGTGCTCTCATCTTGACAATTTTTTTTCGTTTTTTGAAACGCATTTCTCACGACATACTTATTCCAATTCGATATTAAAAGGGACATTGAAGTCTGAACCAACAAATGTTCTCGTTTAATTCATACAAAGAAAGAGAAAAAAAAATCAACAATGTGGAAGTCAAGGATGAAAAGATCAAGAAACAGTTCCATTAGATTATTAAAAGGTTCAAACGTAATTGCAACTCATATGGTACATAGATATCCATTCAACAACTCCTTGACATCAGACGTATGATGTAATGGTCATGACGCAAGAGAATGAATAATGTAGACAAACTAATCTCCACGCAAAAGCAAGTAGAATTCTATCCTTTCTGCTGCCAACTGTTAAAAAACAAGGAAATTGAAGAAGCAAAATTGTTGTATGGTATGAAAATTTGATTCATTCATCCTATTCAATATAGTGTGCTCTACTAATAACTTTATTGGGGCGTGTGTTTGCAATAAATAAAATGTATAGTTGTTTGTAAATTTTTTTTTTTTACTAAAGTTGGTTTTATGCTTTGAGAATTAATTTGTTAAAGAAGTTATGAAAATAAAAATGTATATATGGATAGTATTTTTTTTTTTCCAACCCCATTAGCAGCTCTATCTGTGTCAATAAATTTAAGGATAGAAGTGAAATTTTAATGTGAAATTCTTGGCCATATATGATAATTATAAACATTTTGGGATGGACCAAAATAAAAAATATAATACTTTCAATCGAACAAGAAAGTACAAATGAGTGTTATGCTTTCGTGATTAAACAATATGTATGCGATGTGTGTAAAGTTATTGTAAATCCATGAACTCTAAACGATTATGTAATAGATGATAGGTGTTATTACAATGAGTACTCCTATTTCAAGTATGATCTATTGTAGCCATTTGCCCCTATTTTGGCCCATGTTTATCAATGGTTAACTGTAACAATTTGTCTAGCCTTTGTCCCATGTTCATGTATGTCAAGCGGGATTCACAAAACGCCTTGATTGCCCACCTAAACCTCCTAGACAGGATTATTCTCTAGATTAAGGACTTGGAACCATACTATTATATGTACCTTGACAAGAAATGAAATAATATGATCCACAAGTTATATGATTTATGAAGAATGTATATAAATATGTTCACGTTATGTTATATGGTTTAATGCCATGCACTTCTCAGTGTAATATGTATGTGTACGTGTGAAACCCAATGTTTTGAAAATCGGATCGGAGCGGGCAGTTGAACCACGAACCGGCCATGGCACCGGTCCGGTTCTATGTCATAGTTGACTTTGTCAGAAAATCGGTCAAAACTCGGTTGAACCATGAAAACCGCCGAATCGGATTGAACCGGCGGTTTTCCGGTTTTCAACTCCCCCCCCCCTTTTTTTTTTTTTAGTTTTGCAAAATATAGATATCAAGATTCGAACTCAAGATCTTTGTAATAGAAGATCAATATATTAACCATTGTACCATCACATCTTATTAGTTTTTTTTGATAACTTATTTATATAAAACAAACACTCATATTTCTTTTTTCCATTTTTCTTACAAAATCTCATTCTCTCATGGCTCTTTCTTTTTAATCTTCAACTCTCTCTCTCTCTCTCTCTCTCTCTCTCTATCCTCTTTTATTTTATCACTTCCTTTTTAATCAAACCTCTTTATTTTTAATTTATTGATGTTTTCTTCCATCTTTTAATTTTGTTTTTGTCCATTAAATTGAAAAAAGTTAAAAAAGAATTATTTTTCTTTAACCCAAATTATTTAATGCCACAACCACTCACTTTTATCTCATTTTTTGCTTCTTATCAAGTTTACATTTCTATTTTCGATTCTCTTGACTTCCTTTGAATTCCAAACTTCTTTTTTTAAATTGCAATCTCTAAATCCCAAAGCGTAAATTAAAATTTAAGTTCGCAATGTCTAAATTCTCATAGACGTGAATTTTGTATAATTTCAAAATATTGGGATATTTTTGGGTTGGATTTAGATATAATTGAAATTGAGATGAAATTTATTTGTTTTAACTTATAATTAAAAAATTTATTTTTAAAAATCCAAGTTATTAAAAAATAGTAAACTTTTCATCATATAAAGTATTAAATTAGTCCATTACATGTCTTATTTTGTGCATATATATATATCTATATAAATTATTTTTAAAAAAATTCATTGAATCGGGGTTGAACTGGTCCGACCGGTTGAATCTCAACCCTTTCACTTCACCGGTTCAATTAACGGTCCAATTTTTAAAACATTGGTGAAACCATGCCTATGTTTTCAAGTCGAGATATGCATGTGATACTATATAACCTAACATTTTAAATATATAGGCTCCGTTTGGATTAGCTATTTTTTGGGTTATTTTTCAAAAACAGCACTGTAGCATTTCGTTTTTGAAATATAGTATATATATTAGCTACATGATCCAGTAAAGGAGCAAGTTTTATTTGCTACATACATCACTCAATCCATGTTGCCTATGTTTTTCTTACAGCCAGAGATATCAAGATTGTTTTTCTCGAGAAAGATAAGAGCATTGCAATCGAATTCTAGGCCTGTGGACTAAAGACTTAGCAGGTGTGTTAAATTTTAAGTGTTTATATTTCTCATAGAGTTATTTAGACTAATGTTGATGATTTTAAGTGTTTAGCAATTTAATATTGGTGTTTACATCGTCATAGAAAAAGTTGTAAGTTTAACGGGAAAAATACACTTTTCATCTCCAATATTTGGGGTGTTGGATAATTTCGTGCTTAAAGTTTCATTCAAACACATTTCATCCTCATAGTTTCATAAATTTGACAAATTGAGAATAACTGAATGCATGTTAACCAATTTGGGCAAAGTATCATGGCATGACCAGCATGTCTCATTATTATTAATAATTAATCGTTGATTAAATTACATAAATAATAATGAGTGTGTTTGGATAGGAGAATTCTTTTTTAAATTTGTGATGTATGTGTCTGAGATAAAAGGATAGATTGGATGATAGATAAACAGTTTGAAAAACATGTATATGATGCAATAAAACAAGATTTTGCTAATACATGACAATCCAAATAATTCTTTCTTTCACATTAATATTTTGCTCCAACTGGTTGTTATAGGATTGTTTGAAATATTTCTCCAATTGGATATCATGGAGTTTCTTCTCCACCACATCGTTTCTTCTCAATCTTCTTGTTCGATTTGTGATTATGAAGAGAGTAATGGTGGTTGAAAATTGCTTAGTTTTCTTTTTCTTTTTCGTACTAAAAAGGAGAAAGTAAATTTAAAAAAAAAAAAGAATTTTAAGGTTTTGTTGATCCAATATTTTTTACGAACGGACATGGTCAAGTGATGACATTCCATTCAAATTACTTGACAATTCATCAATTGTTCTCAATTAGTCAAATTTATGAAACTATGAGAATGAAATATATTTGCATAAAACTTTAGGGATGAAATTAATCAAAATTATAAAACTATGAGGATGAAATTGTTTTGACTAAAATTCTAGATATAAAATTGTCCAACACTCCAAACATTGGGGATTAAAAGTGTATTTTCCCCTAAGTTTAAGATTTTCAGTGAATGTTGTATATTATGGCCAAGATAACTTTTAATCATGGAGTAAGGTCTTATAAATATAGCATGCCTCGTCTTAAAATCTGGTCAATGGACTTCGCGTTTGTGACATGTTAAACTAGAAGCAAAAATCTAAATATGCTTTCTTCCTGTTGTTGTTGTCAAGCACAAATTGATCCCGTTTACCTACTTGTCTCTTCGCCTCATTCTTATCTATTCTAACAAAATAAAATTGTCCAGAAGAAGAATTTAAAGTAAGGGAGATTCTAATCTATGCCTAACCAAGAAAGACTATATTATAGATAGAGTACCACAAAGTATTTATGGGTTAGGTTAGAGGCTCTTGTTGGCAAATGTCAAATCCCTAGGGTTTCTTTCGATCAAAGAAATGTTACTATAAATAGGACCAAGGTTCCAAACGGTTGTTAGAAAAACCGTTTGGGCCAATTTTTGTTCAAATGCACAAGATGTAACCTCATTTGTTCAAATCTAATTCACTTTCAACAACTTGTAAATATAGAACAAATTTTGTAGGACTCACACATGGTATTAAAATCGATGTACGAAATGTGATCTAAGCCTTATATATATATATATATATTGGCCAAATCATGGCCGTCAACCTTTAGGGACAGTTGCTACCTACAACCATCCCTGTCACATTTTCCTATAAATTATAACTTGAGAATAATTGATAAGAGTATATTTTACGTGTTTTAAGTGTATTTTATTAGTTAGTTTTGGTATGTTTTAACTACTTTTATAACTAATTAACTAGTAATCTAGTAAAAAGATGCATTTTGTGGTTTAAAGTGTGAAATTTGCATTTCTATGGATTTTAATGGTGAAAATTTCATGTTTTTGTACGTTTAAGGATTCAATCATCAAAGGGCGTGATTTGAGAAGATAATTGGATGATTGATGATGATTTGAAGTGATAAAAAGAGAAGATGAAGTGCAAAAGAATAAATACAATCAAGAACAAAGGAAGCAAGTTTCACAGCTTTGACACATTGTGGTATTTTATCAATATCTTGAGCTACAAGCATTGGATTGAGGTGAATTTTATACCATTTTGAAACTAAGAGATAGATCTACATTTGATATGAAGACATCGAAGTCCAGTTCAGTCGTTTTCATAGTCAAAAAGTCAAAATACAGAAGCACAAACTCTGTTGTCGAAAGCTGAAACAGAGCTCTGACCAGTCTTTGGTATTTTGGTCATATCTCGGTCCACAGAGCTTTAAATTGGATGATTCTTGAGGCATTGGAAAGATAAATCAAAGGGCTACAACTTTTATGTTTTGTACAAGAGCTAGTTCGGCTCCATCAGTGAGAAAATAGCAGTTGAAGTGGTGCCATGTGTGCAGAAGTGAAAACGCGACTACATGAATACGTGGCTTGAAGTCGGGTATTCCCTAGTCACATATTCCTCAATTTCAGTTGCAACTTGCTCAGCAACTTGTGTTTTGTTCACACAAGCTTTTTGACCCATTTTTCTGTAAGAATATCGGTGGAAACAGCCCAAGACAACTGCAAAAGAAGCTTTACAACTCATTTCTAGCTTGTTTATAGGCTCAAGACATGATTTAACACTTTGTCTCTTGCAAGAAGTTCCTCTATATATAGAAGCCTTTGGAGGATATTTTCATAACTTTGAAAGGCTAGAGAAACTCACAAAAAATGTAGCTTTCACTAGAGTTTCCTTAGTTCATTAGTTAGAATAGTATAGTAGGTAGTGTAGTTTATCCTTCTTGTATTGGTAGCTAGATTTGGATGAAGATTGAGGAGCAAAGATGGAGAGGTTGATCTCATGTGACAAGGGTGATATCTTTTCTACTACTTTCTTTATTGTATTAGATTTCATGTTTAGTTATAACACAAGTTTGGAATTGTGTTTTTAATATGTGTTTCTAAAGTTTATGCCTAGAGTATGGATGAACTTTCTATATCTTGTTAGTGATGTTTACTTGGTTATTTGATGATATTATTTTGAGCAAGTTATTTATTACTTTTGCTTATCTAATCATGATTAACTAGCCATTAGTTGTGATTATCTAAAGGCGTCAAGTTTGCAATGAGAATTGGAATTTAACACTAGTTCAAGGAAGTGATAAGCCTAGGGAGTACACTCACGAGAGTAGAGGTGCACCTATGTGGCTTTCGTGACTTATTTCATGTAATTTCATAGAAAAAATGAACTTGTAGTTAATTCATAACCACAAGAGTAGGTATGACTTAGCTACAACTCCAAGTATAGTTGATTCACTAAAAGAGTAGGTTTCACATACATTAAAAAATTACGTCATAACTAGCCAAGATAATAGCATTCACTTAATCGGTAATTTCATTTGCAAGATTAGTAAGGAATTCCATACCTCTTGTAGCTTTTTGGTGTTAATTTTATTACTTTTACTTCATGCTTTTAGTTTAAATAATAAAGGAGTTTGAAAATCACCGATAATTGAAAATCTTCCCTGTGGGATCGACCCTTAATACCCTATACTCGCTCACGATTTGTATACTTGCGATAAATCATATGTGGGGTATTTAGGAATTATAAATGTAAAACTTGATTATGGATGAGCTAAATTATATATGTATACCCTGCGCACGTCAAGTTTTTAGCACTGTTGCCGAGGAAGATTTGTCAATATCGATGCTAAGAACAATTTTATTAATTTAGACATTTAGACATTTTTAGTGTCTTTTTGAGTCTTTGTGTATGTTTTTTTAGGTATTTAGAGTCACCTATTCTTCTTGACTAAACATGTTTTTGAGTTACTTTGAAAGCATGTTTAGGGGTTCAAAGAAAGTAGAAAACATGAGGAGACAATGCTTGAGAAGTGGAAGATTGGCAATGGATGGTTACTACGTGCAAAACTCCTTGAATAGAGGTAACCATGAAATAACCGAAGGTATGTCGTTTGAAGATGGTTTAAGGTGTTTGAAGGCTAAACTTGATGTTATAATGTTAAAAATTCAATTGGATGCCATTTCAAATATGCTTGAGCAAAAGAGGAACGTTAGTGCTTTTAATTCTTATCATGTAATTTTTGACTTGTGTGGATGTTATCATGCTACTAATACATGTAAACAAGCACAAAATGTGGATTATTTTGATGAATTAGGGCATTACAATCCTTATTTTGATCAATATGATACTAATTTGAGCAATTCTTATGCTTATGGTTGGGATAATCAATGTAGTTATAGTGATTCTCCATGTTTTTATAATTATCCACCCGAATGTGTCCAATATGAATCAAAACCATCTTGAAAATTGGCAATAGAAAGGTTAGTTAATGCACCTTTACCTTCGGAATTAGAAAGTGAACCAATAGCTAACGACTCTAAGCCATCTTGGGAGTTAGCTCTAGAAAAACTAGCTAATGTGACTTCCAACCGTTTTGATAGGGTCGAGGAATGGTTAAATGAATTAACTTCTCACTTTGGTAGAATACAAGAGCAATTGCATTTATTGTGTGAAGTTATTTCTTCTAATGACATGCAAAATGATCTTAGCATGAATGGTGGGAGTGTTGTCTATGAAAATGGAATGCATTTTGGTCAAAATGATGAATCTAATTTGAGTTTCAATGAGCAAATATTCATTTCACATGATAGTATTTTTGGAACTAACGTTGAACCTCAAGAGGTGAGCTTTAATGACTCATTTTTCACCCCTCTTGAGGAGTATATTGAAAGTACAGGTTCTAAAGATATTGTTGCCCAAGAAACCCTCATGGCATCTCCTTTGGTAAGTTCTCAAGTGGTGCATATTCAAGGTACTATCCATGAAATACTTGAGATAGGTAAGTCACTTCCATCTCTCACATCATTAGAACATGTGGTTGTTCCTATAAAGTCACCTTTTAATATTCCACCTCGACCTATAAAGGTGGATTATTTATTAACAAAGCCTCCTTGAAAAATGAGGTTCAATAGTCGAGCCAACGACTATAAACAAAAACGCTTGTTGGGAGGCAACACAATGTTTTGGCTATTTATGTTATTTTGGTGTGATTTTATGTTTAAATTAGGTGTTTAAGTTATCTTATTGTTTTTCTTTTGTAGGTTTGGGAAATAGAAGTAAAGGTGACCATTTGAGGTGAAAAAGGCGAAATTTGATCGAGGAACTCAACCCCTCAATTTGAGTAATTGTTGTTTTTGATTCGTTAGAAAGGGGTAAAATGCATGTTTTGATCATTTTATATGTGTGTGCATTGATTATTTTGGCAAAAGAATGATCTAGAATGTATTTTGAGTAATTGGGGTAAAAGTCAAATTTTTAGAAAGTTACAAAATTTCTGCAGAAAAACTGTAGAAATTGAAAACGCGAGCTCAGAAATACGCGACTTCAAGTCGCGTATTCATGAGCTGCGTATTCCATTCTGCGACAATAAAGAAGAAAATGCGAGCTTCAAAACGCGACTTCCAATCGCGTTTTCAGAAGCCGCATATTTGATCCGGCAACTTTTCAATTGAAAACGTGAGTTGCAAAAACGCGACTTCAACCTCATGTTTTCTGTAGTCACGTTTTCAGAAAAAAAATGCAGGTTCCTTGTTCATTCTTCTTCTTTGCCTCATGTGTTTCCTTGTACCTTGAGCAGTTTGTTATGTATTTTCTATAGGTACTTCACCATCACAAAGGCGTCGAGTTACGGATCACCTTTATATTTATTAATGCCTTTGTTATCACATTTTTTTCTCATTTTCATTCTTAGGTTTCTATTACTAATGGTTATCAAATGGAACTCATGAAGCATTGGAGATAAGCGGACAACGGATCTTGAAGCTTCATATTCACGCATTTCAATCACAGCAATAGGGAAGTATTACTTTCTTTATCTTGGTTTCCCTTTTTATACATTGAGGACAATGTGCATGTTAAGTGTGGGGGGGGGGGGGGGAGAGAATTGAGATCATATACATTGTATGTGATTGACTTGTTTGTTGCAAATATTGGACTTGTGTTAAACTTCAAAACTTTTTCTAAAATCTTGTCCAAAATTGCAAAATTACCCTATAAAGTTTCAAAATTTTTTCAATTTTATCCAAGGGGTAACAAGTTCCATACCATTAGTAACTCAAATTCCTTCTATTTTTGAAATAAATATATGTGACTTAAGCACTTCTTTCCTCATTTAATTTGGAAATGACTATTATGTGATTATAATTTGTGTATTTATAAAAAAGTATATCATGTAAAGTGGAGAAAATTATGCCTACATTTTGCATGTTTAATGAAATTTCTTCTCTTTACTTGATTTTACATAGTTAAGTGATAAGTTTGGTCAATAATTGCAATACTCTTCTCATGATTGTGCTTTTGAGGGACTTACTTTGAAAAAAAAAGAAAAGAAAAGAATAAAAAAGAAGAGAATAAGACTTGCTCTACTCCAATGGTTCTTGTACTTAGTAACCGGGAGTCTTCATCTACAAATATCGACTTTCGCGTAAAACGGTACTTGAATTAAGAGTATGCAAGGCAACTTGAGAATGTGAAGTGTTGAGTAACCGGCGATTTTCATCTAAAAATGTCGATTTTCACGTCAAAAGGCACTTTCACAACTTGAACAATATTTAGCAATATGAATAAATCCCTCTTTAAGTTAAATAAAAAGATGATCATGAGTTTAGGAAGCGTTTTGTTGACCATATGAGTTACTTGCTTGTGAAATTGGGTAAGGATGAGAAATTGAGTTGAACTAGTTAAATTTATGGTATAATTGGCTCTCCTTTACGTGATATTATGAGTACTTGAACTTAATGGAGTGATTGCCTAATAGTTATTTACCTTGTTTTGAGGAAATGAGTTGAATGGTGCACTTATGTTTATTTTCAAAATGTTGGATCATTGTTGGTTTGTATTTCTTATTGCTTGAGGACAAGCAATGGTTCAAATGTGGAGGTATTTGACAAGAGTGTATTTGACGTGTTTTAAGTGTGTTTTATTAGTTAGTTTTGGTTTGTTTTAACTACTTTTATAACTAATTAACTAGGATTCTAGTGAAAATATGCATTTTGTGGTTTAAAGTGTGAAAATTGCATTTCTATAGATTTTGATGGTGAAAACTTCATGTTTTTGTAGATTTAAAGATTCAATCATCAAAGGGAGTGAATTGAGAAGATAATTGGACGATTGATGATGATTTGAAGTGATAAAAAGAGAATATGAAGTGCAAAAGAAGAAATGCAATCAAGAACAAAGGAAGCAAGTTTCACAGTTTTGACACCTTATAGTATTTTGGCAATATCTTGAACTACAAGTATTGGATTGAGGTGAATTTTTTACCATTTGGAAGCTAAGAGATAGATCTATATTTAGTGTGTAGATATCGAAGTCCAGTTCAGTCGTTTTCATAGTCAAAAAGTCGAAATATAGAAGCGCAAACTCTGTTATCGAAAGCTGACACAGAGCTCTGACCAATCTTTGGTATTTTGGTCATATCTCGGTTCACAGAGCTTCAAATTTGATGATTCATGAGGAATTGGAAAGCTAACTCAAAGGACTACAACTTTCGTTTTGTACAAGAGCTAGTTCGGCCTTCATCAGTGAGAAAATAGCAGTTGAAGTGGTGCCAATTGTGCAGAAGTGAAAACGCGACTACATGAATATGTGGCTTGAAGTCGCGTATTCCTCAATTTCGGCTGCAACTTGCTTAGCAACTTGTGTTTTGTTCACATAAGCTTTTTGACTCATTTTCCTGCAAGAATATCGGTGGAAATAGCCCAAGACAGCTGCAAAAGAAGCTTTACAACTCATTTCTAACTTGTTTATGGGCTCAAGACATGATTTAACACTTTGTCTCTTGCAAGAAGTTCCTCTATATATAGAAGCCTTTGGGGGATATTTTCATAACTTTGGAAGGCTAGAGAAACTGACCAAAAATGTAACTTTCACTAGAGTTTCCTTAGTTCATTAGTTAGAGTAGTATAGTATAGGTAGTGTAGTTTATCCTTCTTGTATTGGTAGCTAGATTTGGATGAAGATTGAGAAACAAAGATGGATAGGTTGTTCTCATGTGACAAGGGTGATATCTCTTGTATTAGATTTCATGTTTAGCTATAATACAAGTTTGGAATTGTGTTTTTAATATGTGTTTCTAAAGTTTATGCCTAGAATATGGATGAACTTTCTATATCTTGTTAGTGATATTTACTTGGTTATGTGATAATATTATTTTGAGCAAGTTATTTATCACTTTTGCTTATCTAATCATGATTAATTAGCCATTAGTTGTGATTATCTAAAGGTGTTAAGTTTGCAATGAGAATTGGTATTTAACACTAGTTCAAGGAAGTGATAAACCTAGGGAGTACACTCACGAAAGTAGAGGTGCACTTATGTGGCTTTAATAACTTGTTTCATGTAATTTCATAGAAAAAATAAACTTGTAGTTAATTCATAACCACGAGAGTAGGTATGGCTTAGCTACAAGTATAGTTGATTCACTGCGAGAGTAGGTTTCATATACATTAGGAAATTTCGCCATAACTGGCCAAGATAATAGCATTCACTTAACCGGTAACTTCATTTGCAAGAGTAGTAAGGAATTCCATACCTCTAAGAGCTTTCTAGTGTTAATTTTATTACTTTTACTTCATGCTTATAGTCTAAATAATAAAAGAGTTTGAAAATCACTGGTAATTGAAAATCTTTCCTGTGGGATCGACCCTTAATATCCTATACTCGCTCACGATTCGTATACTTCCGATAAATCGCATTGGGGTATTTAGGAATTATAAATGTAAAACTTGATTGTGGATGAGTTGAATTGTATATGTATACCCCCGCGCACGTCAATAATATATTTGACTAATTGATTGATTTGATTAATTGAAATATCAATTAACATGAGATATTAATCAATCGTCATTAATAAAAAATACTAATCAATTATTGACAAAATGTCAATTAATTAATTAGGATATCAATCATATGGATCACAATTGCCTCTAAAAAGAGGTAAGTATTACATTCCCCCATTTGACCCATATAGAATATTCCGATAGCTTATGAGTGAGTAGATAGTTAAAAGCCACAAGTCTTGATCATTACTCACCAAATTTAACAGTTATTTAATTAAAAATTAATAATACATGAATTATGGTAGTTATGCTTGGGGAGGGTTGGGTTGGGTGGTATGGGGGGAGGGAGTGTAAGCAAGAGGTCTCGGGTTCGAGTCCTCCTGCTTACACTAAAAAAAAAAAGAAAGAATTATGGCAGTTATGCTCTCACTGCGAGCACTTTCTTCCATGTATTATAATGTACTATACTTTCTAACCAAGCACTAAAATAACTTTATGAATAATTTTATACAAGTTACTCAGGGTCCAACTTTATGAGTCAAATGATCCTTACTTTATATAGAACAACAATGTGCACAACATCATGTAAACGTAAGTATCTCGAGTGTCTAGACAATAATAATAGTTTGAAAATAATAGCAAAATACTAAATATGCTAGTGACTCCTGTATGAGTTATTTGATTGTTAACAACTTAACTGGCAACTTTAGTTGTTTGATCAATAATGATAACTTCTTACTGTATACTGAATAGCTACCATTAGCTTTCTAAATATTATTTTCAACTATTGAATACCTTATGTCGACTTATTTGTCTTGGCTCTCACTCTTTCATACATACATAATAAAAGTGTATAGCCAAGTCGAATATCTATAGTGGATAAAATGCAAATCGACAAACTGTAGCCCAAGCAGTAAATGCTTGTGATATAATTTTATAGCATCTTTGGTAAATCTATTCATTCTAATGCATGATGTGAACATTATGCAATTATTCATTATTATAAAGTAGATTATTTAACCAAGTAATACTATGTTCCTTAATATTATGTTTTGTGAATGCCAATGACATAAAGGCTTCGTAAATAGCAAGGATTGAGAAAACTTCCACTGTATTACTCCCACTAACCTTGACGAAAATTAATTTACTAGTGGAATTCTTCCAAGATCAAGTCAAGAATCAATAAATTAATATACCATTGAGGAGTAATAAATTGGTTTAGTTTGCATTCTCTATGAATGCATTATGTTGACACGTGTGTATGCCTAATTATCAAGATCCATATTAAGGACATTAGTTTTCACATTCATCTAATGTAACTCTAATAGTAAGTTACTATTGTGACAATTACCCTAAACAAAATCAATCAAAACTTGGCAGAGATTTTACGATATTCAATGTCTCTTTTATGACATTGTTCTAGAATATGGAGCTTTTCCATTTGTATCTTGTGAAAGCATTGTATAATTCATCCTTAAAGTCTTCTATGTATATAACACAATAACTAGAGAACTTAAATCCTTAGACTCTTGTAAGTATACAACACAATAACTAGAAAACTTAACTTTCTTATTTTAGAGAACATTTTATCTCCCACTATTTCAAAGATAAATTGACCAGTGGATTCAAGGTAAATTTATCTTCATGTGTTTATTTGACAAGAAAATTTTCAATTGATTGCTCATCTAAAATAATTTAAATAATTATTTTGAGAAAGGCCATCTATTTTCATATATAAATGAGTCGAATATGAATCATTACCTTTTCAAACTCCAATTTTAAGTCAAAGCACTCCCGCTTAATGTTCTTCAAGAAATTTGAATCTCCAGTTCTAATAATTCTTAACATATGAAAGAATCTAAATTTCTTGGAGTTAGCAAGATAGCCTTGTTTCTTTTATCCACCTTCTTTATGTGCAGGTTGATTACCCTCGGGAAAATTGAATATAAGACCTTAAAACTTGGTTTCCACCTATACCATAATCGAAATGGTATTTGAACAACATTGAAGGAAATTGTTTAAGTATATACTTTATTATAAAACTTTACTCACAAGATATAAAGATTGCCAACATACTATATCTATGCAAAACTCATAATTTCCTTAAGGTACACCATTTAAATGAAACCAATAGAAAGCATTGGTTTTATTCATTAACAAATGCTTCTCAATTAAGTAATTTATGAAATGAGCACATATAATATTGTCCCTCTTTTGTTTATATGCTTTCACTTTATTTTCTATCCCTTAAATTTCAAATTTCCTTTCTCATTTAAACATTTCCAAAGGTATTAATTGTTGATCCTTTATCAAACAAGAAAAGAAATTTACTTAGTAATGAGATAAACAAGTATCTCTACTAATCCAATAATAGAAGGGTATAAAGTAATTCACAAAATCAATATTATAATGAAACTCTTATGGCATCCATAATGGTTGAATAGTTAGTTTTACTTATGCAGTCTACTTAAAATACTATAGTTAGTAAATCTAAAATCTTTAATGATTTATGATTTATCAACTCTTTATTTTCTTATGGAGATATATCTCAATTTCATATGCCAAAATTTAAGAAATTTCTTTTAGTGATAATCATACTTACTACCAATATGTTTATTGTGGTCATGTATAGTATATTGTTCTTTTTTTTTTTTAACTTTCATAGAGGGCCACCCAACAAAGGGCGACACCTCTCAAAAAATTGGTGTATGCCACTAATTGCGGTGAGCACAAGGTCAAGTATAATATATTGCTCAATTCAAAAGATGGTAATGAAAACTTTGGAGTGAATAGCTTTACTATTTTCAAAATCCATCATTGGATAATGAGTTTCAAAGTCATATCCAATAGTAATTAATTTGAAAATAGTAAATCTAAAGTCATAAGAAAATAATGTCTTTAGAAAAACAATTTTTCTTTAAATGAGAAATAATACATAACTTATCTATATGCAAACATATTTAGTTCCAAAAAAGAAACTTTTTTTCACTCTCAATATGTTTCCATATAATTGGAAACTTACTATATTGGCAATGTGAATTGATGAACCTTAATCAATTGACCAAAAATATATCACAATATATAACACTCAATAATTGAGATTTTCTTTTGAGTTTTTTTCAATACAAAGTATCAAATACCATTCTCTTACAAACAACACTGGTCGTTATTGCTATTTGATATAATGAGAACAAAATTATCTTTATTTACATTTCTACTTTCATGAAACACAATTAATACATAAGTGTCTCATATGTTTCTCTTATTTCTTAACCTCTTTATTCTTACTACTCCCTCCGTCTTATTGAAAGTGTCATACTTTCCATTTTGGAATGTCCCAAAACATTTGTCATGTTGGAAAAATCAAAACACCTTTTAGTTTCTCTTCCCAATATAACCCTTTTTTTCTAATCATATGCATGCTACCATTCAAATTTAAAATTTGAATTTGTGGGGGTAAAATTGAAAAGAGAAACACAAACATTACAATCAAACCACTATTATTAAAAAGTTGAATTCTCCAAACATGACTAAATAATTAGGACGAAGGGAGTAATACATATGGTTAAAACAAGCGATTAACCACATATCTTTATGTATTATATTATAAAAGGTTCAAATGGCTAAAAAAATTCTTTAATGAGAGAATCATAATGCTGCAAAAATAATTCAATCTCAATTTAATGGAATTTTAATTGATGATATTGGAAAATTCTCATTTTTCAAAAATGAATTAAAACACACCTCAATATTTAAGTATCACAAAAGAAAGCCTTTTAGGGGTGCTAGTTAAAACTTGCAAAATTTCCTTATAACTTTCATGCAAAATTTGACTATAAAATAATTAGGGTTTGATCCCTATTTTTATGTGAATATGAGAGAGAATGAGCAAAATATTAAACTACTCTTAATTCTCGTACTCAACTGCTATATTAGCAAATATATCCAAATATAAGAAAATGAATAATTTATTCTCATAAAAATGCTAATTCAAAATTTGCACCCTAAGTAGAAATGAGAATGAACTCAAAAGTCAAGCTAATAGGGACTATAAAGCCATTGGAAATAATAAACATAAATGAACAACCAAGAATTATAACACAGGAAAGCTATGAAGTTTCTACCTTAATTTTGAATCAACATTATGTCGATCCAAATAGTAAATTCAAATTTTCTTATGCACAAAGGTTGTAAAAAATGTTTAGAGTTTACTTTCCTTAACTATAAGACTAGTAATCTAAAATAATAAATTGAAGAAATAATTCAAACTTGTGGGCATACAAATATCTCTTAATTTACTGTTCATATTACTATTTTATGTAAATTTATTTCATCAAATAATTACCTCCCTATGGGGCTGGATATCATCTTAATGAATTAATTGTAACTTAATCTAGATGCCCTTTTTTAATTTCTTTAATCACTCAATAATATGTGAAAATGAAATATAAAATTTCTTCAAATGAAAATATACTTAAGATGCTGTGGCTACTTCTAAATATATGAAGTTATAAGGAAACTTATTAAAAATGTCAGCTAATCAATATGTTGACCAAAAGCCCATAATTTCAATCACCAAATTGTATGTGAAAAAAAATTCACATCAAATATTTGAGATGCTGTGACTACTCTCAAATATATAATGTAAAAGGAAAATTCTTGATACGGCATCTAATAGTTTTTGAATAGTTGAAAAATCATATACTGACTAAAATTTGTTGAATTTCCTATTCTCTTTTAATGTAATCACTTAATTTTGTGTGACTAAAGTTCTTCACACCCTATATTTAAGATTCTATGGCTATTCCCAAATATAGATGTAAGAGACTTTCTAATAGAAATTCGTAAGATTTAATTAGTCAACTTATTAACTAGAAGTCCTTGATTTCAATCATTGAGTTATATGTGATTAAATTTTTTTAGTATGCCACATATCTAAGGTGTTGTGATTACTCTCAAACACATAGTGTGTTAGACGTTATAATGACATCAAAATAGTTAAATAATGTGTATTTCGACAAAAGAATTTCTTAATTTCCTTTTTTAGTTCCCATTCATTTTAATCACCAATCTTTATGTGATTAACATACTTGATGCATCAAATAATTGAGATGCAAGAAAAAAAACTTTACAAAGGAAATTTTATGAAATTCAAATGTAACCAACCATATTAATATTGTCACCATAATCCTAATATGAGATAAGTGAGCATAATTAATTGTATTGCACAAATATACTATATAATTTTAAATAATAACAAGACCATAGATGTAGAAAAATTGATATTGAAATTAATCAATAACCAATGTGAAATTATGCCTCTAGATATATATCTCATATTCATGATATGAACAAGGTAGTAGAGATTCCATAAGCATGTAGATCCATTCATATTAAATCAACCAATTATCTCACACAGATTAATACAATATTAATATTTTGATTGTTGACTGATTTCAGTGATTTATAAATTTCTTAAATGTATGATTGTTTAATTACTGCAACATGTCTCTAATAGGCACATACAGTAATTAATGCAGTATATCAATTCAATTGAAACATGACTTGACATGCAAAATGAATCAAATAGTATATATGATATAGATATCCAACCAACTTAAGCATTCAAATTACTTGCAAATTATATTGGATTATTGAAGCAAATCCGAATGAATTGCATAGTTAGATAAAGTATTATATGAATGATACATATACATGAGATTAGTCATTAGTTCTGAATTACTGAGTAAATGAGACCATAGATCCCATGAAAAATTAAATTCGATTTGTCTAAACTTTATTTGATTCTCTGTAACTTTTATTAGATTACCAATAAGCCATGAAGTTATAAGTTGAACAATTTCGCTAAAGGTTGGCTCTGATATCACATGTTAAACTAGTAGCGAAAATCTAAACAAACTCATCTCTAACCATTATTGTCAAGCACAAATTAATCTAGTATGTCTTCTTATCTCTTTGGCTCCTTCTTGCCTATTCTAACAAAATAAAGCTGTGTATAAGAAGAACTTAGAGTAAGGGAGCTTTTAATCTATGTCTAACAAAAAACAGTATCATACAAAGAGTATCCTAGGATATTATGAGTTAGGTTAGGGGCCTTTATTGGCAAATATCAAATTGCTAGGTTTCCTTCCAACAAGCAAATGTTATTATAAATCATAACTTGAGAATATTATATTTGACTAATTGATTGATTTGAGAATAGTATATCTAACTAATTGTTTGATTTGATTAAATGAAATATCAATTAATATAAGATATCAATCAACCATCATTAATACAAAATACTAATTAACTATCAATAAAATGTTAATCAATTAATTAAAATATTAATCATGCGGGTCACGATTGCCTCTAAAAAGAGGGCACTAAGTCTAAAGGTACTACCAACCACTAGGAGAAGTCATGGAAAAGCAAAGCCGCCAAAAACCAAAGAAAGTACTACAACTTCTTGAAAAAGAAACCACCATGAAGAACCAAGAAAATGAGAGCTCAAGAAAAAGTATGAAAAGGACGGAAAACATCGCAAAAAGAGGTTTGGAAAAACAACCAAACTTGTAGTTTAAAGTTAAAAGAAACTAATACGTCAAGAGGGTGGAAGAAGTTTGAGGCAATGAGGAAACCCAATTTCCTTTCCAGGCACTTCAAGTTGTATCACCCTTCAAAATTCGAAAGCAACTAGCACTTCATCTTTAAAAGGGGGACAAATCCCTAGAAGAAAGGACGCTATCTTTTTTTTTTTTTTTTTTTTGAAGGAAAGAATAGACGCTATCTCAATCCAACTAGTAGCGTTTACTGGTTCTAAAGAACAAATTCTACCTCTATTTCTACTCATGTCTAAAGAAAGGAGAAAAGGAAAAATCAAAAGAAGAGCTCTCCAATTCCGAGAAAGCACTCCAAAGTTCAATGAGAAAAATGAAGCTCGATCAATCCTTCCTTTTTTTTCGACTGTAAGAATGAAGGCACTCAATTATTCTTCCCTCCAATGACTCAAGTATGAACAAACATAAAATTCATCCCTCTAAAAGTTTCTCTCAGTCATATTCTAGATTCATCTTCTATGTAAGGGTAGTATGAAGAGGGTTCAAGGGGGACGTCTCAAGCAGCTGAGATAAGCATAGCTTCACAAAAAATTAGACTAAACGAAAATTTGACCAGGTTATTTTTCAACCTGATGATATCAACTAGGCGTGCTACAAAGCTGCAGTACGGATTAGTCACTTGATACTCAAAAACAGATCTTAAAAACTGATGTGACTAATCCGATGTGATCACATTTCCAGCGGCACTTACAGAGCATATACAGTCAATCCACCAGATCAACTAAGGCCCATGAAGCTACTAAGTCCACTTAACAAAAGGTCCATTAACTCTCTACGAAGAACAGCAAGAGGGCAATTTTAGTTCATTTTCATTTTACACTCTTCAAATACAATTGAGTACTTCTAATTTTAGATTATTCTTTTAAAATATTGACTTAGATATAGGAGGTTACAAGGGGTGAAAAAGCCCTCCTATTTGAATTTTAATAGGTAATGAAAACCTGACCGGGTCTATGAAGAATTCAAGGAATCTATCTAGCTAGGGATTTTCATCCGTTTGAACTCGTAATAGACTTTTCTAGATATAGGGATTATTCTACATTTTGGTGCTACAATGCTTCTAACATCAAGATTTTTTTATGAGAGCCAAAGAACCCACCCGTCTACGAGACCCTCTAACTGTACACAAGGCTCTTCCTTGATTGGGACTTCTTGTGGTATAAGGAGAAGGGCAGAAATCTCTTTTCTGTTGATCATTAAAATTGTTAAAACAACCTTAATTTATAAGGTGGTATGGAGGGATGAAATATAAATGACAGATTCCGACCTCGAATGCTCCTACTTATACTTATAAAAAAAAGTCAGCTTATAAAGTAAGGAGACAGCACTCCCGTGTAAGACAGTAGTTTAAAGGACAAAAATATGAGGCACAATCGATTAATGCAAACAATACCTCACATGATCCAAAGACAAATTCTAGCATCTTCACAGTACACATTGGCACTATTTATGAGACGCCCGAAACGTACAAAAGCATCTTCCTTCGCTGGAGGACTTGTGATGATGTAAAGCGCTCGCTCACGTATAAGACCCTCGCACTATATACAAGATTTTTTCATAGCTTGTGAGCTTATGGTGATGTAGCAATGTTTTAAAACCCGGACCGTCAATTGAACCGGTGAGGTGAAAGGGTCGAGGTTCAATCGGTCGGACCGGTTCAATCTCGGTTCAATGAATTTTTTTAAAAATAATTTATATAAATATATATGCACAAAATAAGACATGCAATGGACTAATTTAAAACTTTATATGATGAAAAGTTCACTATTTTTGAATAATTTGGATTTTCAAAAATAAATTTTTTAAATTATAAGTTAAAACAAATAAATTTCATCTCAATTTCAATTATATCTACCAAAAAATCTTAAATCCAACCCAAAAATATCACAATATTTTGAAATTATACAAAATTCACGTCTATGAAAATTTGACATTGTGAACTTAAATTTTAATTTACGTCTTTGAGATTTAAAGATTGTAATTTAAAAAAGAAAGTTTGGAGTTCGAAAGAAATTAAGAGAATTGAAAATCGAAATGCAAACTTGATAAGAAACAAAAAATGAGATAAAAGTGAGTAGTTGTGGTATTAAATAATTTGGGTTAAAGAAAAATAATTCTTGTTTAACTTTTTCCAATTTAATGGACAAAAACAAAATTAAAAGATAGAAGAAAATATCAATAAATTAAAACTAAAGAGGTTTGATTAAAAATGGAGTAACAAAAGAAAAGATGAGAGAGAAAGAAAGAGTTGAAGATTAAAAAGAAAGAGTCATGAGAGGATAAGATTTTGTAAGAAAAAATGAAAAAATGAAATATAAATGTTTGTTTTATATAAATAAGTTATCAAAAAAAAACAAATAAGATGTGATAGTGCAATGGTTACTACATTGGTCTTCTATTGCAAAGGTCTTGAGTTCGAATCTTGATAGAAGCATTTTGCATAAAGTTAAAAAAAAAAAAAAGAAAGGAAACTCAAAAACCGGTTCAACACGGTTCACCGGTTTTCACGGTTTTGACCGTGTTTGACCGGTTCTCTGGCAAAGTCAACCAACGCATAGAACCGGACCGGTGCCATGGCCGGTTCGCGGTTCAACCGGTCGAACCGGCCGATCCGGTCCAATTTTCAAAACATTGGATGTAGGGGAGAGGGCCAGAGATCCCATATTGATACATAGTCAAGATGGAGTCTAACTTGTAAGGTAAGATGTTACACTTTTGTGAGGTGCCTTTTCAAGATAAAATCATGAATCTCAATAGGTTAGAGTAGGTAATGTCCCGTATGAGCTTAAAGACGCGTCAACAAAACTTCCAAAAATTGGACAATGGGAACGAGTATTTCATAATTCGCTTGATCCTGCATATGCTTAAAACTACTTCTCTAATATACACACAGGTGACTATAGATGTGTTAATTTTAACCCAAGAGCCCAAATATAATGTAAGTTATGCAATTTTCTTTATTGCGCAACTTATGCCAAATCTCTTGGTACAGAAAGAAAGATTGTAAGTTGGAAGTTTTGGATTTAAGATCTCTCATTACCACAAAGAAAAAACTCTTGTACAGGTCAATACTTCTATAAGTCGGACTTCAGGCAAATACTATTTTCTGAAAATTATAAAATGTTTTGTAAGTAACTCTAGGCTCATACTCATTGATTTTTCTAACAGCTCCTCATTTGCACTGATTAGTACTATTTTGCACCTAATTTACTATCTAAATGTATACGTGTATATTTATTACCCTCTTATATTAATGCATTTAGACACTTTCCTTAGTCTAATTTCAATTTTTCAAAGAAACTAATACCTAAGGTTTCTTCAATCTATACAAACCCATTAGTTCATTCTGCTTTTTAGATAAAAGAATACATAATCCTTGATATAAGTTATAATTCATACATAAGTCGTTCAAATGCCCATTACCTTCTCTAGTCATATACTCTACTTTGTCTTCCTCCATATTCTTTCCTCTCCAAATTCTACAGTTCATTGATATTAAATACATTCAGTGAATTAGGAAACCCAAATCAGTGACCTTGACTATGAAACATGACGATTGCTCATATCCAAGAACATTATTTTTGGACATGGTTGTCAATTTTCAAAATAGTTAGGATAACCAAAACCGTCCTGCTCAAATCCAAGAACATTGATTTTGGAAATGGTTATCAATTTCCGAAATTGTTGTCATATAGGTACTTCAATACGATACAAAACCTGTTCAACTATTGACCAGGAAGGTACTTTCTGGGAAAATTTTCCAAGAATCCAGAAATAATGACCCATAAGATAGATCTTATGAACAAACCATTTGTTCTCTCTCATTTATTTTGATGGATGAATCCGTGATACATGGAAGCTGAAAGTCATATTAAACTCTGATTAGGATCAACTTATTATCGTTAAATAAATTATGGATATACATTTACAAACTGTCCATCTATAGAGGAACAAAATTCTGCACGTTGTATTTGGAATTCTCTACAGCATCTATTAAATTATTGAAACAAGTAAAATCACAATGTCTACAAATTATGATTTGTTATATATTGTACACCTTGTAATCCGGGGCTACAGAATTTCGTCGAACCAATAATTGACCTAATCCTAGATTTGCTCCCTTTTAGATGCCTTGAGTACCTTACAATATTCCTTTTTGCTTTTCTTGTTTGTCCTTTCTCGTGTTACTTTTCTGATAACGATTTGATTACCACAAAAGTGAGGTCTCCACTGTATTTTAACGTTTAAATTGAAATCTCCTACAGAATTCTCTATCTCACTTCTTGTACCAATTTAATTCTATTTCATTCCTTATTTCTTCTAGGTGCAAATATACTACAAGCTTTATATTAATAATACACCACAATAGTTTACAAGTAAACTTACACCTAGCAAAAAATTAGAGACTAGGAAAGAAATTGGCGCAAAAACTGGGACAGAGTACTATCGGAAGCAAGAGTACAGCTTTAATAGCCATTAAAATGATGTTTTAACTGAACATTATGCAAATCGACCCTTTATCCTCTTAAGCAGATCATCCCAACTAATACAGGCCAAAAGTGCTAATACAGGGCAATGTGTTGCCATGCAGCCGGCCAATGGTCTCATTCATATATGTGCTACTATCATTTTACATTTGTCCCTTTGGCATTTAGCCACAAATGGCATTGTGCATCCAACAGTGCCTAGTAGATAACGGGGACTTTGTTTGATTTAAATATGGAAGATGTGCAGTCTCTAAGTTATAGCAAATCTTTAAAATATTTTTAATTTAGTCCTTGATATTTCAGAAGTTCCAGATATTATATAACCTAGAAGTTCATTTTGGGGACACAGTTATAATTTAAGTTGAAATTTTACAAGAAGTAATAAGGGAAAACGGCCATTTTGGACCCTTTTCTTTAGGGGCTCTACCGATTTAATTCGTCAACTTTAGAAAAAAAAAAAAAGCTAATGTAAAACTACTAACGATCATTAAACTGGTATGTGGTGATATATAACAGACCAAATTGGATACAATTACAAAGATAAGTGATCAGAACGGTTAATTCTCACTATTCACATGCCATGCACCTGATAAGTTACATTAGGATTTTCTAATTTTCTGTTCGAGATCCTACTTTGACTTTATTTCATAAAGATAAGGGACTAAATCAATAGATGATAACACAAATTACAAGACCCTAAATATATGAAACTAAAATGGTTGTTTTCCCGAAGTAATAATCCATATGATTTTCAGGAGTTTTGGCAATCTATTTATTTAAAGGAAAAACTATTGTGGAGTGCCACAATAGGACCGTAACTATCTTATTTAGACATGAGAATGAAGCTGTATATATAGCATTTAAATAATTATTGCCAGTATATGTGCATAAGATGGTTTTCCTCCTACTTTGATAGAAAGATGTATTTTCCTTCCATTCAACATCTTAAAAGACACTTAACAATCGATTTGTAGTAATCTATTTTTATAGCTTGATTAGGCTTTAGACCAAATGTGTGTAATTTAAAATAGGGTTGCAAGTGACACTAAAGATTAAGTTGAAGGATATATTGCAAATTTCAATTAAAACTGTTGAAATGGTCACATACACAAGGATCTTCATAAGCTCATTATCATTGGCCACCAGACTAACCCATCAGTTCATTTCAGTCATATTCACTCATTCACCAATAACTCTGCACAAACTCTAAGTTCACAAGCATATGAATTTATGATCACTAGTTATTTCCTCTACCCCATAAATTGTAACCTTTCAAGTTAAAATTTATCTCAACCAAAATCACCCAAATCTTGCACTTTCAATCAAATAACAGCATGGAATTGCCCAAAAACCTGCTACCAGATGAGGGTAGCCCAGATTTTTTGAACAAGGGAGACAATGCATGGCAACTTGCGGCAGCCACACTTGTTGGCCTACAAAGTGTACCAGGTCTGATCATCTTCTATGGTGGCATGGCTAAGAAGAAATGGGCAATAAATTCAGCCCTAATGGCTCTTTATGCATTTGCAGTTGTTTTAGTCTGTTGGGTTGGCTGGAGTTACCGCATGTCGTTTGGCGATAAGCTCGTGGCATTCTGGGGAAAACCATCAGTAGCTTTAGACGAAAAATATCTTCTTGAACAGGCTTTTTTAGGGTATTTTCCTACAGCAACAATGGTGTTTTTCCAGTTTGTATTTGCTGCAATTACTCCTATTCTGATTGGTGGGGCACTTCTGGGAAGAATGCACTTTGGTGCATGGATGTTCTTTGTGCCTCTTTGGCATACATTTTCCTACACTATTGGAGCATATAGCATTTGGAACCCTAACGGTTGGCTGTTCAAGCTTGGAATCATTGATTTTGCTGGAGGATTTGTCATCCATCTATCATCTGGTGTTGCTGGATTTACTGCTGCATATTGGGTAAGTGTGATTAACTCTTAGGATTAAACTTTTTTCTGGTTTTTTTTCATGACCTTTCTCAGATTGTTATTATCATCAACACGTGTTAAATTAATTACATAAAATTTAACCTTGCACTAATAATAACCTGGGCCAAAAAAAAAAAACTTTATACAATGTCTAAGGAGATAATTGGGGAATTACATATATTGTTTTACTATTTTTCATGTTGCGTGAAGCTTTTAAATAAGAGCCATAAAAAAAGGGTGGGGAGTCTCATTATTTGTCTTACTGATTGGTTCCTTCGCCTCCAATATTTCCACTTATACTGCTGCAGATCAACTTATAATTTGTACATGCCAATTATTTAAGCTTAGGGGACTTAGCCATAGTAACTTTTATTGGAGAATGTTCTTCAACTTCTACTCTCCCTTGAAATTTTTTTTTTTTTTCTACTTTGCCAAGTTGCCTCACTTTTCTATGTGAACGTTGAATTGAGAATAAAACATGTTGACTTTGATAATTGAAAAGAAGCATGAGTACTAGATTTAGAAGAGTGGGTAAGATCAATTGGCGTGCATTGTATATTTTTTTATCACCATTTTTGAACTGCCTTTGTCTTTAAGAAAGTGCACATCTTAATCAACTTTTTAATAGTTACAAAATCATTAACATCCGACCATTGATTGATGCAAATTGAGCTAATAGATTGTAAGGTAGATTGGAACATTAGTCGGCAATTTTGAGAACTTGAGTTTAAACTTTCAAACATCCTCTTTTCTTTACAAAGAAACAATATATTGTGAGTCCTGTGCTAAAATAGTCACCGGTTAAAGAGTTAGACAGATAGTCCATGGCATTAATTAATTAAGTCACCAATTTTCTTTGTTTTTTCCTTTTTTGTTTAGGCTTGAGGCATAGATGTTAATCTTATGAAAAACTTAAGTTATAAGTTAAAAAGTGACCAAAACTCAAAAAGGGATAATAAATCCGATCTTATATGTGTCAATAACTGATTGTCTATATTGATAAGTGCCAAGGATAATCATTAGACAAATCCAAATTTTAAATTAGAAAAATATGACCACAAACTTCATTAGAAAAAATCCAAATTTTAAATCAGAAATTCTGAAACTTAATTGATGCAAAATATTTGAAGAAACAAATGGTAAACTAAGCAAGCAATCCACATCACAAATGACAAAGCAGAATGATGAAAACTAAAAACAAATAGATAGAAGTAGAACTTTTACTACTAGCAAATTGTCATGTCTATTACAAAATTTCTATAGGTAGGGCCAAGAACTACAAATGACAAGGAAAGATTTCCTCCAAACAACGTACTTATGATGTTGGCCGGCGGAGGCCTGCTATGGATGGGTTGGACTGGGTTCAACGGCGGAGCATCTTACGCCGCCAGCGGTCTTGCGTCGTTGGCTGTGTTGAACACTCATGTTTGTACAGCTGTGAGCTTGCTAACTTGGCTGGCTCTTGATTATTGTTTCTTTGGGAAGCCTTCAATTATTGGTGCCATGCAGGGCATGATCACTGGCCTGGTTTGCATTACTCCTGCAGCAGGTATCAAAAATTATCTTCTTTGATGAAAATTTTGTTTTTATTTTCTCATATGATAATTAATGGTATATAAAAAGGTAACTCTAAAATTCAACTTGGATGCCCTTTATTATTATTATTATTATTATTATTATATAAAGAAAATACTCTTCTAGTCTCAAATTCATAGTTTTAATGTTATTTCAGTATAGTATATTAACAGTTATCTTTGGTAGACATTTGAAGTGTAAACTACTCTTTTTCTTTGAAGTATTCTATACGTTAAAAGTTATGAATTAACCTTTCATATACTATAGCATAGATAATGATAAGACTGTAGGAGTAGATGCATGATATATGTGCAAAATATGAAGTTCAATTTAATTTAAAATTAATTATCATGCATTTAGATCCATAATATATGTGTATATATATATATATATATATATATATAAAAGAAAGATTAGTTCAAAAAGCACTAGTAATAATAGCGATACACATGCTTCTCGCTGCCAATCAAATTGTTACTTTAACTCTTCTTTTTTCAAGGCTCATGCTAATTCAAGCAAAAATATTCAATTCGGACAAAAAAAAAACGGCTATCTTTGCATCAATGCGAGCTTACATGTTTTCATTTCATTTAAGGTTAATCAACAGGCACCGAATTCTACTTCACTACACAAATTATGAGTGTCAAGTCCATAACTAAACCTTTTACGCCTCAAATTACTAAGAAATAAACAATCACACATTAATTTGTCTTGGATAGTTTACTACATAATGCAAAGGATAAGTTTTATCCCTAGCATATATTTTCCCCTGAAAATAAATCAGATTAACAAACCAGTCCATTTCCTCTCCGGAATCACTAAGATGCTGATGAACTTTTCGGTAGATTAGTTAACTAATCCCTTTTAATTGCTTCATCAAAATTCCAAAAGAAATTAATGTATTTCATCATGCAAATCAATCTGTTCCAGCAACACTGAAATTCTAAATTATGTTATCAGGTGTAGTTCAATGCTGGGCAGCTATCCTCATGGGAGTGATTTCAGGATGTATTCCTTGGTTCACAATGATGGTGCTGCATTATAGGATCAAGTTCTTAAGGAGCGTAGATGACACATTTGCAGTCTTCCACACCCATGCCCTAGCCGGAAGCCTAGGCGGCATCCTCACCGGCCTTTTCGCGGTGCCTAAACTATGCCGGATTTTCTACAACGCACCGGACTGGGAAAAGTACATAGGCCTCGGTTATGGCCTCCAAACAGGTCGAACTTGGGCTGGTCTAAGACAAATGGGGATTCAACTTCTTGGGATGGGTTTTATTATATGTCTCAACATTTTCACTACCACTATTATTTGTATGCTCATCAATTTGATTGTCCCTCTTAGATTGAATGAAGAGGAGTTGGAAATGGGAGATGAGGTTGTGCATGGTGAGGAAGCATATGCATTATGGGGTGATGGGGATAGGTTTGAAAATCCCAAGGTTAATTCTGTGTATGATGCTGATGAGTATCCTTCTGCTATGTCAAAGTTTTCAATGGTGTCGAAGACTCCCAGTGAACTGCAAATGGTATGATGTAGGGGGAATACCAGACATAAACTATGTTGTTGTCGCCATATTCAAATGTTCTTTCTTGTTTCATTTCTTATTTTTTTTATACTGTTTATGGTGATATGAAATTTATGAATATGTAATAGGACGAAGAAAAATTACAAACAGCTGAATTTAGTCCATTTTATTCGTTGGACAAAAGTATGTATAGCATAGATTGCTGGGGACATGCACAAAAAATGAAAATTTTCTCAAACGTTGGTGTATAATTAATGTATATGCCCTTTGCAACAATAATTTAAAAGGGTAACAGATATATTATAACAGAAAGAGAGTATAAAAGAGAGAATACAAAATCCTCAGAAATAATTCCTAAGTCCAAATGGCACTTAAAATTGAAAATACAAAAGAGTCTAAATAACACAAAATATATACGTAAATCAAATCATGTTGAATAATTTTCAGCAATCCCTTAATGAGACTTGCTTCTATTAAAAAAATATGTATATAATGCTAGTAGTTTTCAATTTTTATTTTTATATTCTAATTTTTTATTTATAAATGTTTTAATGTACTGTCAAAAATTTTTGGATTTTCTTCAAACAAATGTTTATATTCTCCATGAATATATTTTTCAATCATCATTTTATCTTAAACACATCAAATCACTATAGTATATTTTTTACAAAACTCTAAAAAAAAGCAATCGAAACAAACTCTAAGGTTTAATGTGCTATGTTGAGTTTATTTTTATATTCCACATTGGGAGTTTTAAAACAAAATCTCTCATCTTGCTAAGAGGACCAATCTAAGTGACAAATACACTGGGCCAAAAGAGTTTTAGAGGATCCACACCCCAATCTAAGAGAGGTTTTGGTTAGGCATCAAATTAAAAGAGTAAGTTATGGGTTTTTGGACTGCATATATTTTGTACTATTTAGACTATTTTGTATTTTCAATTTTAGGTGTCTTTTGGTCTAGCAATTATTTCTTAAGATTTTGTAATCTCTCTTTTGTACTATCTTTCTGTTCGGCAATAGAACATGACCGTTTCACAAACTGCAAGTATAAGAATGTGAAGGCTGATTGATGGTGCTATATATATTTTACATCCACTATGATTGAATATGGAGGCTGATCAAAAGGTGGTACCTTTTATCCTTTTGAGACATTAATCTTTTTACATTTTTCTACATTTCCTTAAATTTCTAATAATAATTTACCTAGATTTTTTTTTTTGGATAATTTACGTTGATAAATTTGGATGTTTTATACTTGACAGAGGGTCCATGTTTAGACAGTTTTTAAGTGTTTTTGAGTGTTATCATTATAGTTACTTAAAATGAGTATTTTAGACAAACAAAAATTTGCCAAGACAAACAATGTTCTGGTGAAACAGGAGAGTTAGAAATTTCTAAACCTTTGTGAAAAGGAACACACTGAGAACGTTGTAATAATAGAGAAAATGCGCACAAAGTTTAGCGTATTTCATATTGTTCCCACTCAAAACTAAACTCACCATTAGCTTTTTTTGCACAATCTCCATTAACTTTTAATCTTTAAGAAAATTCTTCTTAAAGTTTAGGATAAGTTTTATTTTGCATCTTTAAACTATAGACATACTTCAACTTTAGTAGTTAAATTCTAATTCTGGACACTTTACCCCTCATTCCCTCTTAAGTACCACATACGTTGCACTTCAGTACAATCATTGACGGAATTAATGGTCAAAACTAACAAGATATTTCCATTTCATTTTGAGTTTCACGTGATGTGAGACGGATCTAGACGAACACCAAGTTGGGGTGATTGGCGGAACTTTGACCCTTCTAGAATCACGAGCCACGAACTAAGGAGATTCCTTAACCCACGACTAGCAAATTTAGTGAACCAAAAGTATGGATAGACGAACGCCACAATCAAGGAGACTACTTGATTGATAAGTTCAATGAACAGCTTGAGATTAATTCTCAAGTATTCAAAGGAAATTCTCTTGAGGCAAGAGAGAGTGAAATAACTCACATATATTTTATAAAATCTGAACTCCTCTTTATTGAATGAAAACCTAGGCTATATATAGCCTTACAACTTGAAAACCTAAAGTGACTTGAAAACCCTAACTCGGCTAGGCTAGGCCTTTGGCCCGATTCCACTACTCAAATCCACTATCTAATGGTCAGCTTATAATCGATCCAATGAAGGCTTTAAGCTGGCCCAACATAACCCAATAAAAGCTAATTAACCAACTTAAGTTATAGTGAGCCTAGACTCTATAAATCGGATCCAACTCAACATGAGGTCTTGGACCGAATTTATTCATAGCAAATAAAATAGAAATCTAGAAAATAAACTACTAACTATTACTAAAAAATTCAATCTCTTGCAGCCCAAAACATGGCCCATAAGCGGCCCATATTTCGTATCATTCCCCTCCTCTTAAAAAAAGATTTGTCCTCAAATCGTGTTTGGAAATGAATGGTACTACAAGAGTTGGCAGTATGAAACTTCAAATCTCCACATATTGGCTCTCTTAGAATGGATGATACTTGCATACGTCATGATTATTGTAATTCGGTGCACATGTCTCTTGGTCAGCTTGAAAATGCTCACAATCTGCCATGGAAAACTCAAGGCTTGACTCCAACCACTCCAAAGCTCTCTAATCAGTCCTGTGTCATGAATGGTCGAATTTGGACCTACACAATAAATCACACGATTATCATTTGTAGGTATAAAATCACTTGATAGCTTACCATTCACATTCACAAGATAAGGATCTTCATAGTGATGCTCAATCGGGTTAGAAAAGTCCCGGACATGATTTTGCAAAGTTACAAAATTCATTGCAAGTTGTTGTTGGTATGGCCTATCTTGCACAAATGGAGTAAGATCGAGATAGGCAGCTTCTGAACCTTCAAATTGAAGAATAAAATCAGGTTGTAAGGAATCAGAATTTGGACCAATGAGGAAAGGATTGTCACCAACAAAATAAGAAGGAAATTTATAACAAGTTTCAAGTGTAGAAACTCCCTTTGAAACTTCATTATTCCTCCCAACAAGCAAGTCAGGCTCATGGTTGAAGTTGAACATCAATGGATGACAAAGGGATACAACACCTAAGATGCAAAATCCATGAAAAGTTTGATATTCACCAATGGATTTAGGCATAGAACATGCCAAGATCAATTCAATTTTTCCTTGCTTAACCTGCATAAAAGTAGAAACACTAAACAAAGTAGAGTTAAGATCGTTAGGAAAAACATATGATCTCACATCCTTTCTCGCAATCAACTTACTCTTAGAATTTTTTATCTCTTTCTCATGCTCAGTAGCTGACTTTTTCCCCTCATTATTCTCAACCTCTTTCTCCTTTTCAACTCCCTCGAATTTTACCTTTTCAGTCACAATTCTCTCCTCCAGCTCTTTCTTCATACTATAACGCTCATGCTCACTCTTCATGTATGCTAGATCAATACAAAGTTGCTTAGAGTTAAGCGACACAAGCCTGGTACGACGACCATTAAATGTGAAGGAATACTTATTAGTATATCCATCATATTTGACTTCTCGATTAAACATCCACCATTGTCCCAACAGCACATGCGTCACTTGAATGGGAACCACATCACACAACACCTTATCCACGTATTGACCAATACGAAAAGGAACAAGTGTGTGCTTAGTAATCCAAATATCACCACTATCACTTTGCAACTTGTAAGGGCGAAGATGATCAATGGTTGGAAGATTCAATTTCTCAACCAAGACAGTACTTGCGAGATTAACTTCACAACCCTTATCAATGGCTAAGCTGCAAACTTTATCCTTGATATGGCAACGTGTATAAAACCAATCATTTTTTTTGAGCTTTGATGATTTCCAATTGCTCAGTTATCTCACGCAATGCCACAGTATTTACTCCTTTAGGCACAAGATGGTGAAGCTCCAGTTGAGCATTCGTTTGTCTCATACTTTTATTACCTGCAAAACTCAACAAAAATTAGTAGAACAGTCCTCACTCGCTCCCTTACGTGTTTCGCTCACTCTCGTGTTTTGCTCAAGTGTTTAAAACACTCTAATGATCTCACCAATTCACTTCTCAAACCACTTGTTTGTTTCCTTTGAAGAAATCAGAAATTTTCTCAAGGAAGTTCAATCAAACTTTAACCAAAATAGCTCCCAATTGTATCAAAGGAACAAGGAAACAAAAAGTAGAAATGGAAAGCTCAAGTAATGAATAAGGAATGAAAGAGGAAAAAATTGATGTACAAAGAAAAAGAAAATCCAAGTACGATGATGGAGTTCCCAAGTGCTTTACTTAATTGCCCAATTGATTTTTGGAAACAAGTTAGGTGTTGGACTTATTTGGAAATTTCCTTAAAGTCGGCTAACCAAACAGAATTATTACCAAAATTTTTCCAGATTCCCTCTCCAAAAACCTTCCTAAAGTCGGCTATAACAAATCAGAATTTGGTAGCTAAAAAAATTTCCAGATTTCTGCTCCTTTTAAACCTTCCAAAGTCGGCTGCAAAACAGAATTTGTTAGCTTCCTAACCGCTGAAAATTTCCAGATTTGTTACCTTATCAAATCAGAATAGCTTCCACGAAAAAAATTCCAGATTTCTTGTCTTTTTAAATTCCCCTCAAAGTCGGCTGGAATTTCCTAAAAATTTTTCCAGATTTGGTAGCTTCCTAACCCCAAAATTTTCCAGAATTACCTCTTCTAAAATCCCCTCAAAATTTTCGTCCCTTACTCTCCTTCAAGAACAACAATTCGGCCGTCCCCTCTTTGCTCCACACAAGGACTGTTTTGACGCTTGGTGCTAAACAATGGCTTCACAAGATGACACAAGCAACGTCACCCAAGAATACCCCAAGCGGCCTGCTCAAGGAACTCCCAAGAGTTTTACTCCTAAGCCAAGAAAGCCCCGTATGGATGCAAGGATGTACAAGAAACTGTTTATACGTAGGGAGGTGCAAATCTTCAAGAATCAAGATGGTCAAGATGCTCAAAAAACTCAACGGGTGATACAAGTGATCAAGGCTCAAGGTGTGCAAGATTTCCAAGAGGAGGTTGGTCAAAACTTTTGAGTAGTCTTTTCTTGATGTAATTTTCTGGTTTGTTGGAACAATTGCAACAAGACAGAATTGGCAAATAAAAGTGCGGCTTCCTTCTTTGTTGTTTGCTACCCGAATGCCCTTTCTCTTTTCCTTTTTTTCTTTTTTTTTTGACTCTAAGAACACACAATTACTCGGCTGTTTTTGGGTAAAAATTCCAGAATCTAATGTCAAACCAATGCTCTCCTTCAATCCTCCAATAATGATCAAGACATGTATCAAAGTTTCGAGACTTCAAGATTAGTTTCAAGAAACTCAAGAAACCCTAGATTATGGTAGTCCCTCTTCAAGATTCCAACCCCAAACAAGTTCAACCACAAAATCAGTTTAGGAAATTAATTAAAACAACTTGGTGGAATAAACTAAAGTTTGGACAGATTTGGCAAGAAACTTGCGCCCAAGGAAACCCTAGCGGCTGGATTTTTTTTTTTTACTCTAAACCAACACAAAACTTCAAGAACAATATAACAAGACACCAAAATAAGAAAGAAACACAAGTTATGAACAAAAGTTTTTTTTTTCGGGATGAACAGTGTCGCTACAGTAGCGATGAACAGTATCGCTACAGTGCGGCGCGGTGAACAGTATCGCTACAGTAGCGATGAACAGTACGATGCTACAGTACCTTTTTTTTTTTTTTTTTTGTAATAACAATCGGATTTGACACAAGGAAGACACGACCAGAATTGCAAAATAAAATTGACTAGAAAGCTTACGAACAAACTCAACGGGATATACTTGATGTCGTCGACTAGCTCTGGATACCAACTGATGTGAGACGGATCTAGACGAACACCAAGTTGGGGTGATTGGCGGAACTTTGACCCTTCTAGAATCACGAGCCACGAACTAAGGAGATTCCTTAACCCACGACTAGCAAATTTAGTGAACCAAAAGTATGGATAGACGAACGCCACAATCAAGGAGACTACTTGATTGATAAGTTCAATGAACAGCTTGAGATTAATTCTCAAGTATTCAAAGGAAATTCTCTTGAGGCAAGAGAGAGTGAAATAACTCACATATATTTTATAAAATCTGAACTCCTCTTTATTGAATGAAAACCTAGGCTATATATAGCCTTACAACTTGAAAACCTAAAGTGACTTGAAAACCCTAACTCGGCTAGGCTAGGCCTTTGGCCCGATTCCACTACTCAAATCCACTATCTAATGGTCAGCTTATAATTGATCTAATGAAGGCTTTAAGCTGGCCCAACATAACCCAATAAAAGCTAATTAACCAACTTAAGTTATAGTGAGCCTAGACTCAATAAAATTCGGATCCAACTCAACATGAGGTCTTGGACCGAATTTATTCCTAGCAAATAAAATAGAAATCTAGAAAATAAACTACTAACTATTACTAAAAGATTCAATCTCTTGCAGCCCAAAACATGGCCCATAAGCGGCCCATATTTCGTGTCATTCCCCTCCTCTTGAAAAAGATTTGTCCTCAAATCGTGTTTGGAAATGAATAGTACTACAAGAATTGGCAGTATGAAACTTCAAATCTCCACATATTGGCTCTCTTAGAATGAATGATACTTGCATACGTCATGATTATTGTAATTCGGTGCACATGTCTCTTGGTCAGCTTGAAAATGCTCACAATCTGCCATGGAAAACTCAAGGCTTGACTCCAACCACTCCAAAGCTCTCTAATCAGTCCTGTGTCTGAATGGTCGAATTTGGACCTACACAATAAATCACACGATTATCATTTGTAGGTATAAAATCACTTGATAGCTTACCATTCACATTCACAAGATAAGGATCTTCATAGTGATGCTCAATCGGGTTAGAAAAGTCCCGGACATGATTTTGCAAAGTTACAAAATTCATTGCAAGTTGTTGTTGGTATGGCCTATCTTGCACAAATGGAGTAAGATCGAGATAGGCAGCTTCTGAACCTTCAAATTGAAGAATAAAATCAGGTTGTAAGGAATCAGAATTTGGACCAATGAGGAAAGGATTGTCACCAACAAAATAAGAAGGAAATTTATAACAAGTTTCAAGTGTAGAAACTCCCTTTGAAACTTCATTATTCCTCCCAACAAGCAAATCAGGCTCATGGTTGAAGTTGAACATCAATGGATGACAAAGGGATACAACACCTAAGATGCAAAATCCATGAAAAGTTTGATATTCACCAATGGATTTAGGCATAGAACATGCCAAGATCAATTCAATTTTTCCTTGCTTAACCTGCATAAAAGTAGAAACACTAAACAAAGTAGAGTTAAGATCGTTAGGAAAAACATATGATCTCACATCCTTTCTCGCAATCAACTTACTCTTAGAATTTTTTATCTCTTTCTCATGCTCAGTAGCTGACTTTTTCCCCTCATTATTCTCAACCTCTTTCTCCTTTTCAACTCCCTCGAATTTTACCTTTTCAGTCACAATTCTCTCCTCCAGCTCTTTCTTCATACTATAACGCTCATGCTCACTCTTCATGTATGCTAGATCAATACAAAGTTGCTTAGAGTTAAGCGACACAAGCCTGGTACGACGACCATTAAATGTGAAGGAATACTTATTAGTATATCCATCATATTTGACTTCTCGATTAAACATCCACCATTGTCCCAACAGCACATGCGTCACTTGAATGGGAACCACATCACACAACACCTTATCCACGTATTGACCAATACGAAAAGGAACAAGTGTGTGCTTAGTAATCCAAATATCACCACTATCACTTTGCAACTTGTAAGGGCGAAGATGATCAATGGTTGGAAGATTCAATTTCTCAACCAAGACAGCACATTGCGGAGGATTAACTTCACAACACCTTTATCAATTGGCTAAGCGCAAACTTTATCCTTGATATGGCAACGTGTATAAAAACCAATACATTTTTTGAGGCTTTGATGATTCCAATTGCTGCAGGTATCTCCCGCAATGCCAGCATAGTATTTACTCCTTTAGGCACACAGATGTGAGCTCCAGTTGAGCATCGTTTGTCTCATACTTTTTATTACTGCAAAACTCAACAAAAATTAGTAGAACAGTCTCACTGCTCCATTACGTCGTTTCGCTCACTCTCGTGTTTTGTTCAAGTGTTTAAAACACTCTAATGATCTCACCAATTCACTTCTCAAACCACTTGTTTGTTTCCTTTGAAGAAATCAGAAATTTTCTCAAGGAAGTTCAATCAAACTTTAACCAAAATAGCTCCCAATTGTATCAAAGGAACAAGGAAACAAAAAGTAGAAATGGAAAGCTCAAGTAATGAATAAGGAATGAAAGAGGAAAAAATTGATGTACAAAGAAAAAGAAAATCCAAGTACGATGATGGAGTTCCCAAGTGCTTTACTTAATTGCCCAATTGATTTTTGGAAACAAGTTAGGTGTTGGACTTATTTGGAAATTTCCTTAAAGTCGGCTAACCAAACAGAATTATTACCAAAATTTTTCCAGATTCCCTCTCCAAAAGCCTTCCTAAAGTTGGCTATAACAAATCAGAATTGTTCCCAAAAAAATTCCAGATTTCCTTCTCTTTTGAAACCTCCCAAAGTCGGCTGCAAAACAGAATTTGGTAGCTTCCTAACCGCTGAAAATTTCCAGATTTGTTACCTTATCAAATCAGAATAGCTTCCACGAAAAAAATTCCAGATTTCTTGTCTTTTTAAATTCCCCTCAAAGTCGGCTGGAATTTCCTAAAAATTTTTCCAGATTTGGTAGCTTCCTAACCCCAAAATTTTCCAGAATTACCTCTTCTAAAATCCCCTCAAAATTTTCGTCCCTTACTCTCCTTCAAGAACAACAATTCGGCCGTCCCCTCTTTGCTCCACACAAGGACTGTTTTGACGCTTGGTGCTAAACAATGGCTTCACAAGATGACACAAGCAACGTCACCCAAGAATACCCCAGCGGCCTGTCAAGGAACCGAAGAGTTTTAACTCCTAAGCAAGAAGCCCGTATCGGATGCAAGGAACGTACAAGAAACTGTTTATACGTTAGGGAGGTGCAACTCTTCAAGAATCAGATGGTCAAGATCTGCAAAAAACTCAACGGGGTGATACAAGTGTCAAGGCTCAAGGTGTGAAGATTTCCAAGAGGAGGTTTGTCAAAACTTTGAAAGTAGTCTTTTCTTGATGTAATTTTCTGAGTTTGTTGGAACCAATTGCGAACAAGACAGAATTGGCAATAAAAGTGCGGCTTCCTTCTTTGTTGTTTGTGCTAAACCCCGAAGCCTTTTCTTTATTCCCTTTTTTTCTTTTTTTTTTTTTGACTCTAAAGAAAACAAATTACTTCGCCTGTTTTTGGGAAAGAATTCCAGAATCTAATGTAAACCAATGCTCCTCCTTCCAATCCTCCATAGATGATGCAAGACAGTACTTCCAATGTTCGAGAGACTTCAAGATTATGTTAAGAAACTACAAGAGACCTAGATATGGTAGTCCTCTTCAAGATTCCAACCCAAACATTCAACCACAAATCAGTTTTAGGGAAATTATTAAAAAACTTGGTGGATAAACAAAGTTTGACTAGAGTTTTGGCAAGAAACTTGCGCCCCAGGAAACACTACGCGCCTGGATTTTTTTTTTTTTTTTTTTTTTTTTACTCTAAACCAACACAAAACTTCAAGAACAATATAACAAGACACCAAAATAAGAAAGCAACACAAGTTATGAACAAAAGTTTTTTTTTGGGATGAACAGTATCGCTACAGTAGCGATGAACAGTATCGCTACAATGCGGCGCGGTGAACAGTATCGCTACAGTACGATGCTACAGTACGATCTACGTACCTTTTTTTTTTTTTTTTTTTTTGTAATAACAATCGGATTTGACACAAGGAAGACACGACCAGAATTGCAAAATAAAATTGACTAGAAAGCTTACGAACAAACTCAACGGGATATACTTGATGTCGTCGACTAGCTCTGGATACCAACTGATGTGAGACGGATCTAGACGAACACCAAGTTGGGGTGATTGGCGGAACTTTGACCCTTCTAGAATCACGAGCCACGAACTAAGGAGATTCCTTAACCCACGACTAGCAAATTTAGTGAACCAAAAGTATGGATAGACGAACGCCACAATCAAGGAGACTACTTGATTGATAAGTTCAATGAACAGCTTGAGATTAATTCTCAAGTATTCAAAGGAAATTCTCTTGAGGCAAGAGAGAGTGAAATAACTCACATATATTTTATAAAATCTGAACTCCTCCTTATTGAATGAAAACCTAGGCTATATATAGCCTTACAACTTGAAAACCTAAAGTGACTTGAAAACCCTAACTCGGCTAGGCTAGGCCTTTGGCCCGATTCCACTACTCAAATCCACTATCTAATGGTCAGCTTATAATTGATCTAATGAAGGCTTTAAGCTGGCCCAACATAACCCAATAAAAGCTAATTAACCAACTTAAGTTATAGTGAGCCTAGACTCAATAAATTCGGATCCAACTCAACATGAGGTCTTGGACCGAATTTATTCCTAGCAAATAAAATAGAAATCTAGAAAATAAACTACTAACTATTACTAAAAGATTCAATCTCTTGCAGCCCAAAACATGGCCCATAAGCGGCCCATATTTCGTGTCATCACGTGTCTAATATTTCACTAGTTTCAATGATTCTGTAGATAATTATCTTGAAGTAGGATAAATTTGATATTTTAAGAGATAAAGTGTCTAAAATTGGAGTTTAAGAACTATATTTGAAGCACATCTATAGTTTAACAATCCAAAGTAAAATGTATCCTAAAAAATATAAAATTTCATATTCGATGAAATGATCATGTAATTCATCAAAAAACTTTCTTGAACTTCCATTCCATAGAAAATGGTGACGATTTTTCAGTATAGCAAGAAGTCGTATAAAATCTAGTGCCAAAAATATGTATTTGGTAGATTTAGCTTCTTGTGGATTATCGCATGACAATTTAGATTGGGATAAATTCTTAAATTGTGATAGAAAAAAAAATGTATTCTACAAAGGGGGTAATTTGTGGAGTTGATTCTAGACTTGTGATCTTCGCATTTGTGAAATGCGAGTTCAAGTACCTCGCATTTCACAAATGCGAGGTCAGTAATTTCACGGAAAAAGAAAAATAAATCGCATTCTTCTAATGCGAGGCTTCTGATCTCGCATTAGGAGAATGCGAGATTTATTACCTCGCATTGCATGAATGCGAGGTAGTCTTCCCAGTATCGCATTTGTGTTCAGGCCCTTTACTCTTCAGTCCAGACTCCCTTTACTCTTCAGTCGAGAGTCTTCAGTCCAGTCTTCAGTCCCTCACTCTCAGATTAAATGTTGGTCTGAGCTTTGTCATCGGAAATCAGAGCCACAGCATTGTCGTCGGAACCCGTCGGACTTCTCCTCGGAAGCTCTGGAATTTTGTAGAGGTGCGGCGTATCTCCTCAGGCGAACTTCTTCCCTTCCGAAGCTGTCATCGGAAGCTCTCTGCCATTGCAGAGGTTCCCCTTTGGGAACCCATCTGTGGTAGCTAGCTCCATTTAAGTCCGGCATCTCTTTTCTTCTCCATTTGCCATTCCTTTCACCAGAAACAGCATAAGAGGTAAGTAAGATTTTTGTTTTTTGAGTTTTAATTTATTTCTGGGATTATTTGTTTGTACGAATTGAAGTGGCTTTTATGATTTGGCAAATTATTGGACATTGTTGTTGTTAGGGTTGGCAATTTATAATGCATGTGGAATAGATTACATGTAAGGGGGAAAAAATAGGAAAAGAATCCAAGCCACTTGTGGAATATCTGTTTCTATGGTCCAAATCTAGAAAAAAAATTAGCTAATGTGCATCACCATTCAAAATCATTTAACTAGAACAATGAATGATAGCAAATAGAGGGGTGCCAAAACTGTGCCCTTTTTACTTGAAAGGTATATAATTAACTTTTTCTTCATAATTTTGCTACTGATTTAGTGATTATATTGTTGTAGTAGTTTTATGTCTATTTTGGAAGATTTTCTAGCTATTTGTTGTCTTGTGGAAGTTTTCTAGCTATGAAGCGTCAAAAGGATATACTTTGAGAAAACATTCCAATCTTGTTGCCATTGTCGTATTCTAGCTACCACTTATCTAGGGTTGTAGATGTTTTGAAATTATATCATAATGTACTGTGTTTTCATTTGTTTCCTATGTATTTAGATATTTTCCTTGCCATCATTTGCAGGACCCCGAATTATTTCCTTCCATGTCATTTGTAGGACCTTTTTTTTATTTTCTATAAGTATGTTTTCTATACCTATGTTATTTAGTTTACCAACGTATATTTTCTTTGAAATTGGGGGAATAGATCCAAAAAGGTATATCGGAACAAGCAAGATCTACGGGAACGAGGTGGTTCATCTGAACAAATCCCTCATTGCACCCCAGATCCTCTGCTCCAGTACCTTATCTTGGTTTTCTGTGATCTCCATCATATTCATGTAGGTGCATACAAAGTTTTCGACACAAGCCAGGAGACTTGAAGAGGCTTTGATTGGTACCACTAGGAAGTTGTCCGCACGAGTGCATCGTCAGAATCTGAGGCAAATCATTGGGTAAGTCATGTAGTTTACAAGTAGATTTAATTGTAGTCATATTAACGTTCTAATTTTTTGAACTTTGCTTGGATTCGTTTTATGGTGAATTCATGAATGTATAGTGAGACCCTCTACTGTAGTATATTTTTTAATTGCATGTTATGTCGGTTGACAGGGGAGTATAAGAAATTACTGTTGTTTCACACTCTACTAATTGATACATTCCAAAATGTATAACAAGATTTAACTTAAAACAAGCACCAATTTAATGTCTAAATTATCAGAAGTGTAGTTATGCAGAAACTTTAAAGTTGATGACAGTGCTGTTTCCTAGTAAATGCTGCCACTGTTGAATAATTGCTCAAGCAGGAAACCAAGAAGAGCAGTCCAATCATTTATGTTTTATTATACCCCAAAAAAAATCCACATGTAAATGGTTTGAGATTTACCTGTCGGTTATGCACATATTCCAGAAATGAAGGGATGTCAGGATAACGACATTGATCAATATTTTGACCTTGAAGTGATTTTTGGAAGCAAATTATGTCCCCATCTTCAAGCTGTGAGAAAGGAAGAATCAGGTTGACTAAATAAACATTACAATAACAGAACAGAACCGTCAAATAGCATAGCAAGAAGGAAATGGCAAAAGAGATTGTAAATATCAACAGAACAGATGGCAGATACCTGACTGCCCCGAAAATTCAGCTTCTTGTCAATGTGTTCGCACATGACATTAGGGTCAAATTTTATTTCCTGGACAGAAATTCATCATATGTTAGCAATATTTAGGAACCTGAAGAAATTTTATTGAACACAAAGAGAAGTGAGAGTTCACCTCAAAGAGTTCAATTTCTTCATCAGGAGCGAAGCCAGCCAATTCATTCAGCTTGCCCAATATTTCTATTGGCTTACCGCTGGCTTTTACAAAGAGCCGTCCAACATAACTGGCATCACAAAGAGAAGCAACAGTAAGCACATCCAAAGGCAACAGAGCTAGATGCTACATCAGGAAAGATGCGATACTTATAAGAGAATCCAGATGAAGGTACCAAGAGCCGTATATGGAGAGCATTAATGAAATATTTGGTATTGATTTGGCCTTAAGAATCTTTTGCATAATAATGAGTCTGCTTCTTCTTATAGCGAAAGTTATCTTGTCTGTCTCCTATGTTACCCATAATATGTGCAAGTATCAACACCAAAGGTGCAGATTAACTTAAAAGTAGACAATATTATCCTAATGCTCTAAATTTTTAGTGCAAATCAAGGGGAACCTTCCTACTTGTAGTATTTACTGCAGCCAAGCACCCAAAAAAAAGGTGTGTGAAATATTTGTCTCAAAATAATTTATTCATACCGCAATTCCTCTTTGAAAGGATCATAAAGTTTGAAAAACAAAAGAATCTCATCCTTAGCTTTCTCAGGTAAAGGAACAGGGTGCAAATCCTGCAACACAGTATAGCATAACTCAATTAAAGCTCATAGCACAAAGCTCATAAAATGCATAAGCAAATATATGCACAAAATTGAAGTAAACACAAAAGACAAGCTAATGACAAATTACCAGGCCCAAGTCTACTTCCAAAAACAGTTTTAGCTCCGCATTATTTGCTTTATTTGATACCTCTTTCAGTTGCCCAACCTACAAACATTTGAAGAGTATGAGCAGAAGGCAACTGAGGCAATAATCACCAGCAAACACCTATAACAGACTTACCACAGACAACTAATAAGGCATACAAGTAACACGAGTTCGATATAATAAGCATTGTTATCCTGCTTCTTGTAAGGCCAGCAATGAACCTGTAAATTGTAATCTTTCCTTTCCTATCAATGTTGTTTACTTCTTCTTCTTCTCTTTTTTTTTTTTATAATGATGTAAACTGCATAACCTAAAATTCTAGGCAATCTTAAAAAGTGAAAAGAACTCAATTTACCAATCACATGACACACAAATTAACTAGCACTATTTCAAGAACTTCTCTAATTTCTACACTTGCACACAAGTGCTATCTTCTCAAACAATCAAGTGAAAACAGACAAATGAGCACATCACATGGGAGCCTAATTATATATATATATATAGACACACACACACGCACACAGAGATAGTTACATAGATAGAGAAGCAAAAAGTTGAAAAGCTACTCACAGATTGACCCTCTTCATGAATTGTCAGGGGTCGGTTTGGACGGTATGTATGGTTCTGGCGCTTTGCCCATAGCCAGAAACGCTGACATTGCACTGGAATACCAAACTCCTTTGCAACTTCTTCCTGGATGTTGACTCAACAGTTAAAAGCTGAATGTAGCAATCCAAAAGATACTGGTTGTGAAGTTGACAATACCGATGAAGTAAATGAAATTCCTCTATAGGTTTAACCATTGGCATAATCTTGACATCCTGAAGTTGTCCATATCCACAAGGTAAACAAGGTTACAGAAGATTTAACCATTTTGTCCATATCTCAACATCATATATTGTCTCCTTTTAAGTTCAAAAGGCCATAGGTCTAATTAATATTAAGCATTTAATGTTGGCCACTAAATGCCATATGATGTCTTATCAGCACATGAACCAAATTTAGACAGTGCTACAAACTTATGTGAATTGATACTACTACAGTTTAAAAAAGCTTAGTATTCAGTAACCTTAGACACTGCAAATCTATGCAAACAATAGACCTGCTGAAGTAACTCGATTTGGCCTACTACTACATTTCTGACACTGGTAAAAGGTAAAGAGTTTAGTATGAAGTGGTTTTTGGTCTAATACTTGGATGTAAAATGTGAAATTCACTTTCCTTTCATCTGGGACAAGGAGTTAGTTGTTGACTTACTTATCAACCAGACACTTAAGCCCAGTTAACCATGAGGAAAATAGTGCCATCTATATATACTTGGCTATTCTACTAATAGAGGCCTCAATGCTATTAAACAGAACCTGCTACAAACAGATTTACAAAGTTCAGATGTAAAAGAGAATAACTGCAATCTTTTTAACACATCAAACCCTGAAGAAAATTTGCAGTTTTATGAATTCAACTGGACCACCAGTCAAGCAGCACAACAATCATTTAAATGTAAGCGAGAGAGTACCTTGAAAAGGTTAAAAGCCATCTGTTTCTGAATCCGGAAACAACGGACCTTATCATGATCAACCAGATCAAAATATATATCTCTTCCAATTTGCTCAACTAAATCCTCATCCCGAGCAACCTAAAAGGATAAGAATTAGTGCAAGGAAATCTAAATTTCAGCAAATAAAAGGTATGGCCCATCAGTGAACCTTAATTATTGTATAGAGGTGTGCCTCTGCTTTTTCCTTTCTCTTCTGTTCCTTTTCTTCTTGTTCTTTCTTCAGCCTTATCTGATGTGCAAAGTAGTAAAAATTAGAAAAGGAAGGAACCATATAAACTTGAATAACCATTGGAAATTATTTACACTACCCTCAGGTGTTCTGCAATATCCTTCTCATCCACATTACAGATTATCTTCTCTTTGTCGCTTTCACGTATGTACACAAGCATATATGCATTTGAATACTTTGTAAATTTGAATGGTGAGTTGTTGAACCCAGGATTCGTCTGTGGTAACTGTGGCACACAAACAGAGTACAGCGACAGACAGCAAGTTGTATCATAATCAAATTACTTAGGCAGATAAAAACCAAGTACATGACCTAGAGAATATACCTCTTCCTCACCACCATACTGCTCTTCCAATGCCCTCTTCATATCCTCTTTCGTTACACGCTCATCATCAAATTTGAACCTTATCATTAATAAAATAAAATGGCAATAAATGAATTAAAACAGGAAAAGATCACCCCAAAAAAGAAAAGGCCTAAATTTGTTACATAGAAGCTAAGAAACAAAAGCCACTCTATATGATGACGCAAAGCTACAATGTTGAGCAAATTCACCACAAAAATGGCAAGGCACAAGTAAAACATGTCTAGAAGTACATGTTACATGACAATTTTAACAGTAGCAAGCATTTATATTCGCATACAAATATAAAGCAACGCATTGATAACCTACTCGATTGATGAAATTTACTAAACAAGAACATAAAGGACTAAATGCATCCAGGTAAAATGTATATCAAGCAGTGAAAATATAAGAGGAATTAACAGCTATAAGAGTTCATACCACTGATCCGAGAGCGTTGGCCTGATGTATGCATAATAATGTCCACCATGAACTCCTCCACTATGAACTAACACACTAATAAAACAAAATATAAAATTCAGACAAAATGCATCCAAGACCCAAAAGTACCAGTAACTAGTCAAAGAAAGAACGTAGCATGATAAATCAATGCAATGTACCATGTCTACTGTTAAGTCAAAAACAGTCTCATAAATATTTAACTTGACCAATAGGTTGCTCCATCAAAAAGTTATTTCCACAATCAAAGGTAAATATGGAAACATGACTTCTATAGCTGACACCAAGAAATTTGATACAACAATATAGCAATTTCAATATTTAAATTAGGGCTTCATCGATGATTCCAACAGCACATAAATCTTCATGTTTTTAAGGCCACAGCAACAGCACAAGGAATTTAGAGTAAATGTTCTGTTTTGTCTTTTCCTTTTTTGGAAGAGAGAGAGAGAGAGAGAGAGTAAAAGAGGACGGATGAAAACAATAGAAAATTTCTGTGAAAGGATCACCAACTTTTATGAGAAAAAATTAATCATTTTAAATGATCAGAAATACTTTGGACTAGAGCCTTAAGCAACATGGAGGCAACAGGTGCTTGGCAGTTCAAATGGGCTCATAAGATCAAGATCCTGTAATTCATGACAAAGGGTTTTGCAGGAGCTATAGATGCCATGGAAAACCAAAAAGGAACAGAAAGATACCTGTGAAGAGTGTAGAGGTTGCGAACACTCCTATCAGCCTCGGGAGATAGATACTTTCCATTCTCCCTATCAAGGTCTAGTTGCAAAGGGAACTCATATCGATCATTTATCTGTTTACCATTAGCAAGTGAGTAAAAACAGTGAAAATTAACCATTACATCTCAAGTAGAAATTAGATCAATAATTCTTTGACATGATGCAGAATTTCCAATCTGCCCGCAGTTAAGGGACAAAACCCCAGATATATTGACAAAAAGTGAAAGTCAGGAGGTTATTCAATTTTCAATAATGAAATATCAGTCTAAAATGAAAGATATCCAGAAAGCAGATAAGGAAACAAGTCAACAAAATCTTCATGAAAAATCACATGCATGTATCTTGAAAAGAGATTTTCACAGCCGCAAAAAATTGAGGGGAAGAAGTTATATAATCCTTCTAAAGCACTATGCATTAGCATAAACACTTTTAAGATGCAAACAATCTGCAGAAAATGATAACCGTAGCCATGTACTAAAACTACCAAATTACCTAAAATATTGTTTTAAAACTTACTATGACCCAAGTAAATCATAATTCTTCAATGACACTAGTATAATCAACAGTAAGATCATCAAAATGAAGGGTGATAGCTGATAACAGTAACAGTGGCAAGAAAACTGTGACGTTACACATATAACATCTCTGAACACTAAGAGAAAAACCAAGAAAGTTATATCAATACAACAATAATTCCAAACATGTCAGACTCAGTTCAAAAGCTACGTAACGGAGTTAACTAAACTCACCTTTACCATGGTATCCCGTATGAAGTCATACTCAAATCGCTTTAACTGAAGCTGAAGAACAGGAGGGAAGTCAATGAACAAGACACCCTTCCTCGCATCCTGGAAAACCAATAGCAGAAAAGCTCTAATAAAAAAGAATAGAGTACAAATCTATACAAAATCTCAGGAATATATAATAACCAAATCTAAATAGCAATTAGGTCAAATTTGATTAAGCCATACAATATATCAAAATGTTGCATTTACAACAAGAAGAGGAGTTGTTTCTCCACTATAAGGCATCCATGCAGGCACGAAAATGCTTTTACCATCTTTAACTGCATGGTCCTGAAAAAGGTTATTGTTCCATATATTTCCTTTTATTTCTATTATGAGAATGCAATCTTAAGCTACCATGCTTGAAAAGCATTTACAATCAGATCCACCCCAACACCCGTAAAAAGGAAATGAACGAGAATCAACCTGCAATCCATACTGTTCTGCATGATATTTGTTATCACCTTCTAGGCGTTCCACTTCCACATACTTGTCAAAAGATGCATAAACATCCCGACAGCCTTTGACATCAAGTTGAAGATCTGATACAATATATAAGTCAGTAAACTGCAGATTTTATCTGAAACTGTAAGACTAAAAAGTTTACAATCCCTACCATAAAAAGATTCTTTTCTTGTCGATTTGTAGTCCACATTAATACATTCAATGTAATTCATGTGGTGCCCTTCAAATAACTGCTGAATTGTACCCTCCACCACAGTTCCCTGAGCATGAACACCACATCACTTAGCTAACAAGAACGCATGTACAGATACTGACATACTAAGAGTTGCAACATTATTCTGCAATCCTAAAACTAACCTTCATTTTGTCTTCAAGCTTCTCACAAAGAACCCTATTGAGTTCTTGAACGTCATGCTGCATGAAAGAGTCATACGTATCCCACCCAAAAGACTTAGTTAACTCTTTTGTTGCAACACTGGTGTCACTGTACTGAAGCTTATAGAACAAACTCTGCAAAGCCAAAGGGATACTCCCTGATGGCATATCGTTCTCAGTTGTTGGCATGTGGTACACAGCCTGAAACATTAAAAGGATAAGGTTTTCTTCTCAAATTTGCATCAAAAGAACAAACAAATGTTAGATTAATGTCACCGACCTTTCTGAAATAAGGAATGTGATAAAGAGTTTGGAGAAGAGAGTTCATGTAGCAAGTAGCTCCCTGATTCTTCAGCCCAACATAACCTGTCTCCTTTTTTGAGTCATGAGACCAATAATCAACAACCCTACGAACAGCAACATCAGCTTCAATGACACATGTATCATTGACAAGATAACCTCTTCCAGGGTCATACAATTCACTAAGCGGCATGAATGAAGTGAAACCCCAGTCACTTTCCCTGACATTAAATTGGTGTTGTGTATCTGAGGAATAGAATTTGCCATAGTTAACTCAAATGGATAGCTCCAAAACCCACTCAAGATGTTACAATACATTTGGAATATTTTCAGATATGATGGCAAAAAGTAAGAAACATCTAACCCTACAATATTCACAAGAAAGCACCAGTAGATTGGTATCAACAAAAAATGCTTGGACAGAGTCATTTCAAGGAACAAGTAACAAGAAACTTGAAACCAGAAAACTACAAAGCAACAATGATGTCAGAAAAAATGCTATTTTGACAACAAGAATGCCTATATCTAAAGTTCAGCAGGAACAACTTCATCCTTTTGTTGGTGCTTAAAAAATAATGACAAATTTTTAACAAAAGAAAAATTAAACTCTGTAAAGTTTCACACAGCTAAGATTTTAATCAGTATCAATTATTTGACTAAACATATAGATAAAGGGTTAAAATCATGTGTGATAACCCAACTAAAAGATTCAAAGCAAAGAAAACACTGAAATTTATTGCCAATGATTTCAAGCGAGCTGGTTCTTATGGAACGAAAAAGTCACGAGTACGGTTGTCCCATTCTGGTAACTCAAGTTCAAGAGGAATCAAAGAATCCAAAGCTGAAATCAAACGAGGCCATTTTGCATCATGAACCCATGACCGACGAGCCTTGCATCACACTTAATACCCTGAGCTCATTCTCTTGGAGTCATTCATCAACCACAAAGATTTGAAGAAACATCAAAGTTGAGCATCAAAAGCAACAGACTAAAACCGGTATATTCCAAACACAAGAACAAAAGCACCATCTCCAAGTGAGGTCAAAAAGTTCCACGAGGCAAGACGCAATGTACATTTGACCTATTGTTATCATGTTCCACTACTTAGCATCTCCCATAAAGTATTGCACCATGATGACCAAAAAAAGAAAAATTATTCAGCATAACAAAACAAGTTACCATCTGGCCGTACAGTGGAATATCCATTCATTTAAACTAAAAGATTGGAAAATAGAAAAGTCCAGATTTTTTACACTCAGGACAGATGATCAAGTAGAAAAGTGGAGCAAAAACTGAGATTTTCAAATCTTCAGACTTTGAGAGATTAAGACTACCACGAATTCCCAAGTATTACGCTACCTTTTTTTCATCTGCTCTGTAACACTGCTACTTGATAATGAAAACAAATTGCAAATTGGCAAATACCAACCAAATAATCTACCTTTTCTTACTGTGTACTTGTTATGAATTTGATTGATCACAGCTAAGCTAAACTGGGCATATCTACTCCAACCATATGGCAAAGTTGCAGAATCAGCAACATCCAGATACATTGATAAATGGTCGACATTATTCCCTTTTGGGAAAATAAGCACACGCCTGCGAACCACAACATAACAAACAGGAATTCCAAGAATTAGTCGTCACCATATAAGTCAAACCCTACCAAAAACACCTCAACATGACTCCACAAGAAAAATTACACGTTCCAAGGTAGACTACCATTTATATCCTCCCACGAAGAAGATTTCTGAATACAACTTCTTCACATTCAACCTTGAAAAGTTCTCAATTGTCCACGTAAACCGAGCTGACGGTGGATCATCCGCAGCCTGTGCATCAACTGTACTCGTAGCTTCAGCTGGTGCAACTAAAAACAATTCCAACCAACAAAAATTTTTCAAAAAATCGTTCAGAATGAAGTTCATCATTCGAGTAAAACTATTAAATTCTTGAATACAAATACAAGCAAAACCTAACCTCTGCAACAACCGACAAATAGGAAATTTTAAAAGAAAAAAGTGTACAATCACATGTTAAATAGGTACATGCGGCAATACCTTCCATTGGTTGAGGGCCTTCAGCTGGGAAATCAGAATGAGGGACTAGCATCTCGTCGTCCTCTGGCTGAAAAAAAGAAAAAGAAAAGAAAAAGTGAATTGCTGGATCTGATAAAGCTACACACTGTTTACCAATCGAAAAACCTAAAATTCAAAGCATTGTCGTAATTAAGCTACAAATTTGAGGTCAATTCTTGAAAGACACCAATCACCCATCTTCTGAAGAGCACCAAAATTATCCTCACACGAAGATCGAAATTCCCCAAACAGTA